>NC_052356.1:14712520-15012520 GCF_009727055.1 Benincasa hispida | reverse complement strand
AGTCTGAATGCCAGAGTTTTATATGTTTTACCAATTCCAGTAGTTCATGTGATCCATTTTTACACTAAAATGATAATATCTGTAATTGTGTTTCATTGCTCTGATGGTGACGGCCGACGGGGAGCACCTGTCTCAAACGTTGGTCATGGATTAAAAGGATTTTTTCGGATCCAAATTTGGGAATTCAATATTGGCAATTTATTTGAGATAACTGTATTGTGTATTGACACCTTAAAATGCCGTTAGATATCTATATATATTTCTTCTCTTTTAGGTTTATGGTAGATGGCACATCGTGCAGTTGTGTTATGTTCATATTGACAGTCAGAAATTTTAAATAATTTTGCGATCGAATATTTAAAATTCATAGGGGTTACACCTCAAATTAGTGTATCCAACATGGCCGTGACCATAATATGGCAAATGTAGCCAAATTTAAAATAAATTTAATAACTATTTGATTTTTATTTTAATTTTTTGAAAATTATGCTTGTTTTTAATTGGTTTCTCATGGTTTTCATCTTTCTTGATTATTAGTCCAATTCTAAAAATGAAAACAAGTTTTTAAAACTATTTTTTTAGTTTTCAAATCTTAACTTGGTTTTTAAAACTAACTTTAAAGGGTAGATAACAAAATGAAGAAAATCATAGATGAAAATAGTGTTTAAAAACTTAATTTTTAAAAATTAAAGTTATCAAATGAGACTTTAATTGTCTCTCACTTAAACTTGTGGTCTACATCTATCGGTGATATGTTTTCATCACTAATAAACACTTCTATCATTAATAGAAGCCTATCAGTCTCGTGGGCATGTTGATAACATAATTGATAACATATCATCCTTTGTGCATCCATTGTATATGTAGTTGACTTGCCATGAAAATATTTCTTGTGAATATAGTTTATCACACAACATACTTTGTGCATATAGTTGACTTGTCATGAAAGTTTTTCATGTCCAATAATACTGGTGAGTTGTTATAGAATAGTGACAATTTATCAACAATAGCATATTTTATCATGGATAGACTACATGTGTTTTAATTGAAATCTATCAATAATGGCTCAATCATTTATAGAGTTCAATCAAAATGTATGTAGGGTTTGAAATCAAATGTCTGGGAATCAAATGTCTAAGGACTTATTTGAGGGGGTTATGAACTTTGGGAATCTCAAAGATCTGTGTTTGGAGTGCAAGGTTTGGAAGCCTATGTTTCTAAAGTGTGTGTTTAGTGCAGGAATGACAATGATTTGGTTATTTATATAATAAATTTAGTTTTTGGTAACAAAATAACATAACTTTGAAATTTAGTTATAACAAATTTAATTTTGCTTTAAACTCAATAGAAGGGAAGGAAGAAAGGGAAAAGGAGTTTGTTTTTGTTATTTTAATTTTGTTATAATGAAGAAATGTATAAGAATGAAAAATCCAAGAGAAGGGGAGGAAGAAAGGGAAAATGACGAAGGAGGTAAGAGGGAAAAAAAAGTCACCAACAAACCAACGATAACGGGTGGTTGGCTAATGACGGTTGTCAATGAACACAGGCGACCAAACGTCGGTCGTCAATGCTTACAACAATCAGTTCCTGACGATTACAAACATCCAACTGTCCATTGTTGACAGTCATGGTGGTTAGTAGCTGACGGTTATGAGTGGCGAGCAATCTGTCATTGACAATCATTTGACAACGATCACAAATGGTTAGTCATCAGCCATTGACGGTCATGGTGACCAGTAGTCAACTGTTACAGTACAATCACCATGATCGATCAGCGGTAGTTATGACGACTGGCCAACGGTCATGGTGGTCAGTGGCTAACAATCACAAGACGATTAAGGTTCTTGGTGGTTGGTCATCGACGGTCAAGAAAGAAGGTTACTGATGATCAACAATCAATCTAGAGGTTACAAGCGATCGATCGACAGTTATTGCTAATAGTCATTAGCTAGCATTGATAAGAGGTAGGAAATGAAGGGAAATTTTTCTCAAACCTATTACATTCATTAAAAAAAATAATCTATTTTTGTTGGGGTTGATGCCCTAAAGTCTCGTGTCCTGTAGTTTGTAAACAATTTCTACAAATGCTTGTAATGTTTAATATATGATATTTACTTCACTTCTTGACTTTGCACATTTAAATGTTTTATTTACTTTAACACAAGCCAATAAACTAAAATCTCTGATTGTCTTTATGTAACTTAAGCATGTATGTGGTGATATAAAGTAGATCATGTCTTTAGTGATAACCAAAATGATCTATAGTATATGGATATAGGAGGGAAACTTTATCCTGGTAACGTTACTGATGCGGACCGCTTTGTGGAATAGTTATAAGTGTTGTGACTTGTCGTAGATGGTCTGATCCTAATCATTCGTGTTGGAGACATGCAAGCGGGGGCGTCCTATACAAAGAGTCTGTATAAGACCTGACCACGAAGTGCTAACGTCTCGTTATATAACACCATTCATGACAGAGACTTCACTTCACTAGGATGACCATAGGTAACATGACCTCAATCCTGAGTGAGTTAGGAACTCCTACCATTGAGGGCGGTCCTTTGATTTTCATGGGTGTGAGTGGCCAGGCCGCCAACTCAAACTTACCACTTTAGGGATTCGTCTGATTTGGGAGCTGGGAACTCAGCTATACACGATAGAATTCACTCCTTCCCTGAAGCAGGGGTAAATAGATAGATAGCTCCCTTAAGGGCTGATCCCAGGGCTTGAACGATGTGGTGCCACACACCTTCTCATGGCCCGAGAGGTGTTCACACATAGTTGGACTATTTGTATTGTTCATTAGAGGGATCAGTGGTACTTAAGAAGTGAGATGTAACTATAGAGGCAAAACGGTAAATTGGTCCTGTTGTACTTACGAGCATTTGTGAAGGGTTATCGTACTCATGATTGGTTATATCCGATGGACACAGAAATATATTTGTGGTAAGAAAAGTTTAGTTGTCAATCTTTAGTGGAATGTCTGGCGGTTAATGGATGGTAGATCTCGTGGCTAAAGAGTTTAGTCAGCTATTCATGTACCGTTGGAGCTTCGAGCCATAGGTCAATATAAGGTCCCCTTGGTAGTTTGGATACAAGTTGAGAATCAGTTTTTGGGTCAGTTTGAAATGTTCAAATTGACAAGAGGGAGTTTGATTATATATGATATAATTGAACTGGTTAATTATATATGATATAATTGAACTGGTTAATTATATATGATATGATTGACTAAATGTATGAGATTCATTATTTTGGAGGAAATTGGATATAAATATGATTTATATCAAGTAGAGGAGAAAACATTATAATTGATATATGATATCAAACTATAGGTGATGAATATAATATGATTATATATATTATTTTATTAATTGGACGGTTATAAGATAATTGACCGACTTTTTCTTTGAATTCGTGCGTTAATGGGAAGTTCAATTCAATTGTAGTAAATGAAGAATAAAATGAAAATGGTTTTCATTTTTATAAGATATACACATAATTGTTCACGGTGTGTTAAGCATTTGATCGCATAGTGTTTGAGAGCCTATATGATAGCCTACTGTTCACTAAACGATCACACACTCGCACCCGCACTTTCCTAAATGACCGCTTACCGTTCACTAAATGATCTCTTAGCGATTGAGCTACTTTAAATGGTCGTATAGACGATTGCCCAACTTTGACTACACGATCGTGTATCGCGCACTAAACGATCAAGCACTCGACTATACAATAATCTTTCCATTCTCCCACTTGCTTGATCTTAGTACACGATAGCCTTTCCTCACATCTACCAATTCCTTCAAAGTCCACCCTTTGGATTCTCACTCCGAGAATACTGAGGGCTCTGAGTGGTGGTGTCGTCCCCGTTTCCTTGTGTTCGTGCAAAGATGTTTGTATAGAAGACTGGGGTGTTGCTAGACGATTACTTGCTAGTTTAACATTCTAGCGAAAGAAGTTCGTTTGTGGAGAGAACGAGTTTTCAAGTGAAGAAAGTCTTCAACTGGTATGTTCTCTCGGTCTTTTGTTTATTTATCCTTTTAGCATGCCAGTAATTTAGTGTTATGAATGCATATCTATATGTTTGAATGTATATGTGAAAATTTTGTCACAATGAATTGGAAAGATCTGCTTTCGCTCGTAGGTACTCTTGTATAAGAGTTCCTTCAATTTTAACCCCCTACATTTGGTTTCTTAATCCTAAAAATTATGACTGTAGTCTAGCACTCATACACACAAAAAAGGGGGGAAGATTAACCATAATTTCAAATCACTACAAAAAAATGTTTGAAAGAAAAAAATCATTATGCAAGTTAATATCATAATTATTATGCAAGTTAATTATGACAAGGGAATATCATAATCATTATGCAAGTTAATTATGACAAGGGAACCAGTGATACATCTAAGGGTAAGTCAACTAGTAACATGATAAAAGTTTACGGATAGAATTTCTCATCCCCACGAATTTTTTCACGGGGAATGAGGCGGGGATTTTGCGGGGATCGCGCGTAGGGAAAATTTCTCCACCTTCATTTTTTTTCTAACAATTTTTTTTAATTAAATATATATTTTTAAAAATTCCTTAAACATATCCAATACAACTTTCATTTAAATAAAATATTATCAATTTTGGTAATAAAACTAATAATACACATTCAATTTAAAAAGATATAATTAAAATGTTAAATTCTCATAATTTTTATAAATTAAAATTCAATAATTAGAACATTCTATCTTAAATATTACAACATCTAAAGAATTAAAATAATAAAATCTTAAACTTAAATAATTAAAACCTCCATAATTATCTTAACAAAGTCTACAATATTAATATTAATATATAATATATATATATTATTATAAATTTATAACATACATATAAAATCGGGGCGGGACAGGGATGGGGGCGGGGAAATATATTCCCCATCCGGTCTCAAACTACAAAATGCGGAAAAAGAAATTCCCCACTCCCTCCCCCATTCCCCTTGTATTCAAGATTTTCCGTCCCGTTCGGGATGGGTCCCCGTGGGACCCCGACCCTATGGATTTTTTGGAAATTTCTACTAATATCACATGTTAATATTATTAATCCATCACTAATTAAACTATATATGAGTTTAAATTGGAATTGAGAAAATTTTAAATATAAAGGAAAACTAGTCTACCATGTTTGCAATATCCTTAGAATATTTATTGTAATTGTTTTTGTGAATTTAAGAAGCACAACGAGAAAAAAGATGTCAATAAAATATAATATTAAAATAAATAAATATATATAAATATATGGAATAAATAAATAATAAAATAAATTAAACATAATATATATAAATATATAAAATAAATAAAATAACAAAAGCAAATAAAATACACAAATTATGGATTTCTCCACTTTTTCCAAACCTTTTTGGAATTTGCCCCATGCATGTCTTTCAAAATCTACCAAATTTCACTATAGACAATTTGACAAATAGGAGGTGGATTACATGACCACTAAAAATGAGTATTTACAAGACACATAGATAACACTTTGGAAAATGGGGGACATGACATGTAATGCCCGAGTTTTTCATAATTCAAATTCTATAATTTCGTAAAATTTGAGGACAATTTTGTTAATTTCGAAATTCGGTTTTGTTTAAAGGAAAGATTTGGATTTGTCACATTAATTTAACTTTAAGTTAATATCAAGAAATTATTTTAAATTGGAAAAAAAAATGAGGGGTTTAGAAATATATGTTTATTTTATATATATATATTTGGAAGGAAAAGAATGAAATAAGGATAAAATAAAATAAAATCGACCCGACCCGACCCGACTCCTAGGACTTAAGTTAGGTCGTTACTAAATACATGCATGCATGGAACTTAAAATGACACCCTTTTACGATGAAATAAATGCTAAGTAAATAAGGTAAGTTCAAAAGTCCTTCATTAAATTCAAATATTAAAACAAATAATAGGGTACCCATAAATCATAAATGATAATAATAAGTCTGAAAACAACTCTTAATAGTAAGTTTAAGTTTCAAACAGCAAAACTGAAAATTGAAAAAAACATGGAAAGAAATCTAAACATCATGAGCGGAAGCATAACACTGGTCCAGTGGCTGGATCATGAATTCCACTTGTCAATCGCTGGTGCATCTCTACCTTTACCTGAAACAACAACATGAGAAAATATGAGTATAAAATACTCAGTAAGTAACCCCACTACTGGGGCAGGCTAAGCATTTATGTCATCTAGATGCCTACCTCTGATGAAACATATAAACTGCTCTAGTCCTCCTAAGACACATACATACATGAAAAACTTATTTCTATCCTACTGTAGTTAAGTATGTCCACTACCTTTAGTAAGTCCCGTAGGACTCACAACCTCTGGTGAATCCCAAAGGAAACGCAATCTCTGATGAATCCCGAAGGAAACACAATCTCTTACGTACACATGGTTATGCATACACCTCTTTCATACACACATAACTCACTCAATGTGTACCTCTTTCGTACACATGGTTATGTATACACTTCTTTCGTATACACATAACCCACTGAATGTGTACCTCTTTCGTACATCTAGTTAAGTATACACCTCTTTCGTATACACATAACTCACTGAGTGTGTACCTCTTTCGTACATCTGGTTATGTATACACCTCTTTCGTATACACATAACCCACTGAGTGTGTACCTCTTTCGTACACCTGGTTATGTATACACCTCTTTCGTATACACATAACCCACTAAGTATGTACCTCTTTCGTACACCTAGTTATGTATACACCTCTTTCGTATACACAACCCACTGAGTGTGTACCTCTTTCGTACATCTCAGATCTTCTCTATGAATGTAGGGATGCATACCTCTTTCGTACACTGAGCGTGCACCTCTTATGTACACCCCAGTACCCTCGAAGTATGTATCACTTTCATATACACCAACCCTAGTACATCTCTTTCATGTACTAGCGCCCTTGGACATGCATCACTTTCATGCAGTCACATAATCTGGAAAGGAAAAGAGATTGCATCTAACTTCATATTACATATAACATTCACATAATCTTGAGTCCACTAAAATCTCCTCATCAAGGTCATGTTAATTAACCTCAACGTACATGTTTTAATCTAGTTTTAATGGGTCAACTCTAGTACATCAGTTTCATGCACTAACTTATGTAAACAATCAAACATTTGAAATTTCATAATACATCATATAGCTTACACACTTTCATAATAAATCACATAAATATGTACATCAACAAATGCTCCAACTTTCACCTAGCTTTAAGACATTCCAGTAGTATTGCCTCTTAACTCATAATTTAAGGTCATGCTCAATCGTACTTTTAATATGTCTCATAAAATTCTAAATCATGCTCATACATTAAAACGCTTCAGACATATTATCACATGCTCATATATCTTTTCTAAGTAGTCCATTAAATCTCAAAATAGTCAAAATTATCCTTGTAATTAGTCTTAAAATCCTCAAAATAAATCATAAATTTAATTAATTCAAGCAAGCTTATCCCCTCCTTGTCAAGCAAAGCCTTGAAGCGACACCTATAATAAATCCAATATTTAAATTAATCCCTTAAGTCCTTTCCAATTAACCAATTTACTCAAGGTCTCCAATTTTATCTATAATGAAATTGTGGCTTGGTCCAAGGTTAATTTTCAAGTCTCACAAAGACTTACCAACCTTAACAAATTTTCCATCGAAATTGATCTTAAACTTCAAACTTGGTAGACCACCTCAAAATCCTCCCAAACCTTGATTCTAGAATCCCAACATTATGGGTTAATCAATCCATACTTAATCCTAGTTAACAATAAATCTTCCAAGTTCAAAAAAAACACTTACCCAACCAGTCTCAACACTCAAAAACCGACAAGATGGTGGCGAACGAAAGAGAGAGGTCAGGCACCGCGTGGTCTCCAGCGACAGTGCGACGAGCAGTGGCCAGAAGAAGCCTGCGTGGCTGGGCAGCTAGACGTCGAATCTAATGCTGCACCACAGATCTGACGGCTGGAAGACGAACGACGGGTTGGCGGCGCGAAGAGGCGAACAACTGGCGCTGGGCTGCGCGTTCGCCCTCATATTTGAGCGGATCCAGACGGCGGCGATCAGGGGTGATTGGAGTCGACGAACGTGCAGGGCGAGCGGCGGCGAGGGTTCTTCTTCTTCTTTTTTTTATTTATTTTTTTTTGGTTGTGGTGCGCACGAGCTGAAGAAGAGGGGGAGATAAAATAATAATTAAATAAAAAAAAACTAAAAAGAATAAGAATAAAATAAAAAGAAGATTTTATTTTATTTTATCCTTATTTCATTCTTTCCTTCCCAAACATATATATAAATAAACATATATTTCTAAAACCCCTTTTCTTCAATTTAAAATAATTTCTCGATATTAACTTAAAGTTAAATTGATGTGACATAAATCCAAATCTTTCCTTTAAACAAAACTGAATTTCGAAATTAACAAAATTGTCCTCAAATTTTACGAAATTATAGAATTTGAATTATGAAAAACCCGGAGTGTTACATGACCCATGGCCAATGAACATTAAGCATGAGCAACTAATGGGCATATATTTTCTATAATATTTATAAATATTTTGGCCGACTTAGTCATCTACTACCATTACTCTTAAGGTTTATTTTGGCCCACTTATATTATATGTTTTCCAGGGATTGTTTGGGCGCTAAAATGAGTTACGAAGTCCAGAGTTAATATGTCTGTGGAATTAGGAAGCCTGTGTTCGGAGAGCAGAATTGTTTAGTTTGAAATTAGGAAGTTTATATTTGGGGTGCAAAATTGGTATCTGATGAAATTTTTCTTTTTTTAATCTATAAAAGTATGGTTTTCTTGTGGTTATTTTAGTTTTCTTAACTTGTTAGTTTACATTTTTTCAAAATTTTAATACTCAATTGAGATGTCAACTTAACTATTCACATATATTTTATAATTTTTTACATGTAACCATTGTATTTGAGGTGAACAAAATACTCTTGTCTTATACAAATAAAAAAAATATAATATACTTTCACATTAGTGGAACGTATGAGTGTAATATACACCCACCTGTGCACGCACATGAAAAAAAAAAAAAAAAAAAGTCATCAAGGTGTTTAAAGCTTTTTATTGCTTCTTATGTCAATTGTAGCTTAGGGTTTATATGCATGTATGTTGATGTTGAGAATGCAATCAACTATCATCAATTGTATGAGGCATTTTGGGTCATACCAGAAGTAAAGTCATGAAGGTATAAACTACTATATAAGACGACTGTTAAACAACATAAACTAATAGTTTTAATTTTTTATTTAAAAACTTTTTCACCGACCAAGTATTTTTTGTTTTAGTTTTTGTTTTTTTAGTATATAATTGGTTGAGTTGGTTGTAAAAGTTAGTCCTTGGAGAAGATCGATAGAGTTGGTCATCGGAGGTGATCGTCAAAGTTGATCACTAAAGGTGGTAGTTGCGTGGAGTTGGAAGTCGAAGGTGATCGCTAGAGATAATTGTCGAGTGTGATCTTTGCTGAAGGTGGTCGTCGTCAGAAGTAATTGTCCGAATTTGGTTGCAGGAGGGACCGTCGAAGCATATTGTCAATAGTGGTCGTTATCAGAGTTGGACGTTAGAGGTGATCGCTAGAGCATCTCACCAATGATGGTTATCGCTGGAGTTGGTCATTACCAGTGATCAGTGGATGGACTTATTCAAAACATTTGAGGGAGAGAGAGAGAAAGAGAAAAAGATGGAGTTCCTTGATTAATGTGCAAACTTCAATAGTAAACATTATTGAAGTAGGAAGAATTGAGTTATTTAGCTCCGACTTGTGAAGTTGGTGGACCAAACATTGAGTTGAGTTAAAAATTCAACTAACTCATGTCAGTGCCCCAAACAACCCTAAGTTTTTTAAATGATTATGATTGTTGCTCAACTTCTTTTTAATTAAACTTCTAATCTTTATTTGAGTTTCTAAGCATTTTTTAAAAAATAATTTATACATATATTGCTAATGCCTTGTTGTCTAGTATACTTATAATACTCATCTCACCTAATTTGTATGACGGGTCTGTCGGATGGATGATCCAAAAATTAGGTATGAAATGCCCGTCAAATGACCCTTTGCTAACGTCCAATTGGGGTGAAATTACCAAAATATACTTGCACGCACGCAGAAAAGCAATCTCGCTTTTGCTCATCTCGCTCTCCCTCTTCCTCTCGCTCGCACGTGGAAAAGACCCATTTTTCTTTTCCTTCTCATCGGTCTCACTCTTGTTGGTCTCGCTCTTCCTTTCCCCACTGATTTCGCTTTTCCTTTCTTCACACAGTCTTGTCAAGCACCTAACATCAATAATCACTCTCCTCGGAGCTGTTCATGTGAACTCACCGTGTCTGAGAAGAAGAAGACACAACGAAGAAGAAGATGCAGCGGAAGAAGTCGATAAAGAAGTCGAGAGAAAGGAAGAGGAAAAAGAAAAAAAGGGGAAAAACATGGAGAAGAAAACAAGAAAGCAAGGGCATTGTTGTAATTTCACATGATCATGACATCATCAAAGGGTAAGTTGACTTTTTTTTTCAAAATTTGGGTCATTTGACATTTTGGACCTTTAAAATGAATCTTTTGGACAATGGGTTTCTACATAGAAAACCTACAGAAAACCTTATATTTCATAAATATTTTAAAATTTAAATTTGTTTTTTTCAAATATGGTTTTTTGGGTTAATTTTGGATAATTATACCCTTTTTCATTTATTCTTATTTTCGAAGCTACTTTAATGATGAGGAGAAAAAAATACATTTATTATAGAGAGAGAAAATGTAGTTAATATAATTTTTATCATTTCTCAATTGGAGAGATAAATTATATTTATTATATTTTTTTTCCATTTTCCAATTTGAAAAAAAAAATGCATTTAATGAAAATTTATTTTCTATTTACGTTGGTTTTCACGTATCAACTTATTGACTTTTTTTACAAATTAATAATTATTTTAAATATACCTTAGAATATTTTTTTACGGATTCATGGTTATTTTAAATATATTTTAGAACATTTTGTTAGATATTTGAAAATGTTCTACAAATATATGAAATATACTACAATTTACAAATTAGAGACGGACTCAATGTTTGACATAAATCACAGTATAAACCAATATATAAAATATATCACAGTATATAAATTTTCATAAATTTCATTTACATCGCAGTATTTATATCATAAAATATGAAGTTTAAATATAAAAAGAACACTTTCTTTTATATCAAATAAACGAATACATATATTACAATATATATCAAATTTCCTATAGAAGCTAAAAAGGGTACAAATATATCACAGTAAATATAAAAATAGGAAAAAATTAAAACTAAAAGTTGAATCGGGTCTATTGTTCAGTCCGCTGTTGCCGCTCATTTACTCTGAGTCTGCCGCCGCCGTTCATTTGCGTGAATCCATCATTGTCGTTCGACCGCTCCAAGTTCTTCATCACCGTTCTTGCCGTCCCGTGCTCACCCCACGCCATTTGTCTCCCGCTTGTAACTCACATTGTCAGAAGGAAAAAAGAGAGGGAGGGAGGAGGAAGAAATGGCATTGAAGAGGGAGAGAATATATGCATGAGAGATAATATGCATAAGGGAGAGAAAATAACATGTATATAACGTAGGTGAGGACTAAATTGTAAATCGCTACTGATATTAGTGAAAATAGGGAAACCAATAATTTTTTTTTATTAAAAATATATATATAAAATAAAATATTCAAGACATTAACATAATATGGACTTATTTTTAAGGTCTTTTAGGTAGAAGCCCCTTTGGGCAATATGATTTTTTTGCTTTTAGTTCAACTTCAACCACATGTGAGTGAAAATTTTAAACCTTAACATTTTGGTCAAAGATACACACCCAAAATAGAATAAAATTAGAACTTTAAAGGATAAAATGGTATTTAAACCAATAATTAAAAAACAAAAGAAAACAAAACAAAAAAGGAAAGTGCCGAAGAATATGAATATAAATTGCAAAATGAATGGCCAAATGGGCAAGTATCTTAAGTTGTTCCTTTAAAGATGACAGCTTATTGAAGAATGTATATAAAAATATATTATTAAAAAACAAGAAAGAGCACAAGTGTAACCAAATAGAGTATAAAAATAATGCCTTACAAAAGGTTAATTCTCCGAAGTGGCCCTAAAACTACAAATACAAACAGTGGACTCCATATTTGAGGGCAGCAAACCTATGATATGTAGAATCTTGAGTGAGAGGGTAAGGGAAATCCAATTCTGAGGGAAGGAATCTGCATGAGAACTGAGCTCCGGTACCGAGTCCACAATCGAGCAGGCAAGAGGAAATCGGCGTCATTGGTGTCACCGCATCAATGGTACCAACCACCGCATTTCCGCTCCATTTCCATTCGACAAATAGTATATCTTTTTCCAGCCATCCTCCGAGAAGGCTTCACGGCGTATCAGTCTTTGTCTGTCAAGAAAATGATCAACAACTAACTAAGCAAACAATCCCCCACAATGCAACATTTGTATACCTATGCAACTTCAAATTTTAGACTACATCGTGATAGGTGACATTCATGTTACAGATCTTCATGAAGTAATACGCATCTTGTTCATTACTTTCAATCCCCTCGAACGAACTGAATGCTTGTTCATAGAAAAGCCTCACATAAACGATTAGACTTCATCAACCACCCCAATTAAGGTTTAAGTGACGGCCATTAAGGTTTTACAGTTAACAGTTACAAAAAGGATCCTCAACCTTTACAATGAGCAGTGTCCCTGCCTTGTCAGCTGGAAATTACGTAACTGCCTATTTTATTGGCCAAGGGAACTCTCATCTGCTGCGACGAAATCTCCAAGGGAATGATGGAAATCTTGATAGTTTTACAATATAGTAGTTTTTTTGTCTTCTTCTTGAAGCATTCTAGATTCTACTCTTCCTTCTCTAAGTACTCTCTAGTCTCTAAGCACCATTTATCACAGTAGGAGAAGTCCTAGTAGTTTCCTCGACTATTGTCCCTTGTATATATTTCGGTTTGTTCACTTGCCCTATAGGGCTGATTTTTTATATGCCTTTGTACATTATGTTAAGCTCGATTCTAAAAAAATAAAACAAAATTAAAAAATCTAGTTAGAAATCAAGACAAATATATGGTGCCAAAAAAATGTCCAAACTCCCACCCACTACGCACACGGAGATGAATTATGATAACTTGTTTTCTCCACTGTTCTCTTACTAGGAGTGTACAGGAAAATTTCAGATGGCTTTAACTCGTTAATAAGAGTCTTAGAGTCTATACCAACCTACATGCCTCTTTTAGGTCGTTTCGGCCCTCTACAAGTCTTCTAGTTCGTCTAGTATCATCGAGTCAAGACCATTCTTCTATCTTATGGGATTTGAGAACGTCGAAATATAAAAAGAACTTTTAAAATAAGACAGATAACTCATTTTGCAACATACTATCACCTCTATTAGAGTCGATGAGAAGAGCTTTTCCATTCCAAAAACTCTAATCTCCTCTAATAGCCAAATAGGGGGCTTATTCTAAATCCTTAATCAAACAAATCTTTTGTAAAGATTCCTTTTTTTTATTTATATTTACATTCTTAATTTATTTCAGTGAGTTTCCTTTCAAAATAACAACAATATTACCATACCTGAGGTAGTAGTGGACAACAGAAGCCGCTTCATCAAGACTGTAGCGAGGGAAATTAAGACGTGCACCTAGAGGAACATCTGGCAAGTCTTGACGCAACTTTCCTACAGCAGTTGAATGGGAGAAAGCACCAACCATCATGTCGTCATGCATCATAGACCTAAAAGCATTCACCTGCAAAAAAAAATTTTAATTCTTATCATTGATTGAGAAAACATGAATAAATAAAATCTAAGTTTGATCTCTAAACTTTAAAAATATCATACAGATTCCTAAAGAGCATTTAATGTCTCTTAACTATTAATTTTGAGTTTAGCAAGTCCTTGAACTTTAAATGCCTCGTAGATTAGAAACCTATTTGGACACATAATTGAAGGTTCATGTTAGACATTAAACTGAGAGTTCAAAGACAAATTAGATGGTTTTTAAAGTTTGACACAACATTAAAGTAAATAAAAAATAAAAAAGGACCAACTTTCATGGAGAAAGAAGATGAAGAATACAATGGCATCCAAAAATACCAAGGCTAGAAAATAAAGCCATTTTAGAGAAGAAAACTCCGATCAAGAAGAGTAAGACTTAGGAAATAATTACAAAAAGACTTTGTCAACAACGGCCAAAGAGAAACATAGAACCTGACAAGGAACCAAACGTTACAGGGACCCCTCTCAACTCCTCTAAAGGTTATGTTGTTCCTCTCCTCCCAAAGCCTCCACAACAAAGCACAAATCCCAACTTGTCATATCCCATAGGAACCTCTCCCTCTCTCAAAACTACAGATGGAGAAGAACTCCTTAACCAAAACTCTAAATAGACGGAGCGACAATAAAACTTCAAAGAATATGATTCAAGACTTCTTTGGCCTTCCCTCTCTCAAAACTACAGATGGAGAAGAACTCCTTAACCAAAACTCTAAATAAACAGAGCGACAGTAAAACTTCAAAGAATATGATTCAAGACTTCTTTGGCCTTCTACGTAACATAAAAGATTTAAGAACTTATTATAATTTTTTTCAAGCTTCAAGGACCTATTAGACACAGCTTTGTAAATTTGAGCCAAACTTGTAGTTGAACCTAACGTTTACATCCGCCAACCATTTAAAACCAAACTTCTGAACTATTGGGGAACTTCGTTTTTTTCATTAAGTCACTGGTCGAGTTGTGCCATTGACATACTATTACTGAATAAGTCACCAACTCTCTCCTGATAATCTATTTTTACTCCCTGATTCTAAATACTCTATTAATAAGCCCCATGACCTTGAACCTGTTCTTTGTCCCCTTTTTTCTTTTCTTTTTTTCTTTTTTTTTATTTTTTATTTGTTGGGTGGGGTGGGGGGGGGGGGTTTTTTGTTATCAAGCCTATTTAATTGAGCTATAGGTTTCCAAAACTAATCTAATGGTAAAAAAGAAAAGAAAGGGATGAAAAAAGTCAAATACGAAAGAAAGATTAGGGGAAAAAAACTTAGTTGAAACAAATAGCACAGTCATGACTAATAAATACTCCCACACTGACCTATCTAACAGAAAGGAGAACAAGAAATTAGAGAAGAGAACAAGAAATACTTATATTCACAAAAACATCATTGATTTAATAATTTTTTCAACTTTAGTTTCCTTTTTGAATTATATCGTCCTATCTGCTATTTTTTAGTCCCGAACATTTAACCAGATAAATAAATAAAAGAAGTGAGGGACATGACTTTCACGGCAAAACTTAAAATTTTCAGGCAATGGGATTAAAACAGTTAAAATACTACAAGGATGGAAGTACAGGAGCTAGCTAGAATGCACGAGGTAATTAGCTGGAAGTAAAAAAAAATGTTCAACCAAGAAAAAAATAATAATAAAAAGAACACAGAAAACCAACATGATATTCCAGGAACATAAAATGCATTGCAATAAACGGAATTGAATAGAACACAACAAAATCAAACCAAAAAAGAACTAACCATTGCAAGTTCTCTAGCATGTATTGGTCGAGTTGAACGAACAGTCACTGGTTCTTCATACTCACTGAATGTAAACCAGTTGTTATACTGAACAAGAAGTAACAATCATTATTGCTACTAAAATTAATTTTGGAAGATTTAATTCATCCAAGAAACTTAATTTTAGAAATCAAAGAAAAGGCAGATGTAGATTGGTGTCTCACTTGATCAATAGCAATGAGCACAGGAATATCTTTCACAAGCGATAGTTCTTTTCTTAAACGAACTACAACCCCAACAGCCGCATGAGTGTGCTTGATTCCAGTATCAATTAGGTCGTATAATGTTGAACCATCAGGCATCGTCATGGAATCGGCACCTTTCATCATCCCAACGCCAACGCCTTCTCCCAGCAGTATAGGTTCAGATATTTGGCATGGCAATTGTCTTAAGCAGGTCTCATTGTACTTCAGAAAATCCTGGTCAAAACCAGCCCCCCAAAGAAAAGTAAATATGTCAACTGTTCCAGCATTATATATTTATCCGCAGTCCTTACGTGATCTCCAGAAAGCTTATCACAAAATAGTAAACACTTAGCATAAAACATTTCCCAGTAAGCAAACCTAAAGAACCATGATCATGAGAGATCATTTCCCTTGTCAAGATTCTCAACATGGTTAGTAAGATTTAACTTTTGTCGATAGAACTAGGAAATATATCATTAAACTACATGCCTAAATCTGATGCACATACAAGGTTTGAGAGTTAAAAAAAGACCAAAAATAAAACATGAGATAGCGGTCTAAGACTTCAGAGGTTGGGAAGAAAACTATTGAAATTTGGACCTGCATATTCATAACAAATGCACTAAAAGATTCTAAAAAAAAGCACATCAATACTTCAATCTAATTCTTAAGTAGCAGGAAAAGGTCCTCACTTTCAGAACATCTTCAGCCTGAACGGGTGTGTCCCAAAGTCCTGTTTGAGGGTTTCTAAAGAAGAACCCTCCATGAGTCCACCGACGTCCACTAGGAACATACAAAACTAGCCAACCTTCATCACGAGCCCAATGAACGAGCATGGCGAGCGCAATACTCTTTCCACAATTAACTGGACCATCCAAGACGATCTGTTTTCTAATTTTTGAACCTGGACATTTGAATAGGAATAGCAGCACGAAAATACTTAAATACATTTATTCGACCAAAGATTCAGACGCTCAAGAGTCCAGTCTCCATCCTAAATTACCAGTCTATTCGGTATCAATAAATAACACGAGAACCATTTGCTTAAGACCCCCTCCCAAAAGAAAATACGGTAGAAGAAAAAGGAATACCAGCCGGTGACAGCAACGAAGGATCAACCACGCGCCTGAAATTGTCGCGGAGATCCAAGAAACTCTGCCGCACAAGCACAGCACTTCGCATGGACTCTTCAAACTCCTTGACCATCCCCAAAGGCAAACCCTCCGGCAGTACCTCATTAAGTCCTTCCATACTTCCATTTCGTAAAGAAATGAATAAACATCCCAATAAACATTCACTCACAAACAATGCAGAAAAAATACATACTTGAATTTGAAATAAGTGCCTGCATCCTTGCGAGTGAGTTGTGAAAGTGAAGAAGCGGAGGTAAAGAGTGGGCGGCCATTTGGGCCAACGTCGAGTGAGGTATCATTTTCCTCAGCAGCAAGACGGCGGGCGCGGGATTTATCATCAGAAAGCGCAGCATCTAAGTCGTCGGTAGCAGCAGCGGAGGCGGAGAGGTCATCGCCAGCTTTGCCGTCGGCCTTGGACTTGCCCTTCTTGGCCTTCTTAATGGAGGATTTGGTGACCTTAGCTGAGTAATTTGAAGTAAGAGATAGGATCGGAAAAGGATTTCGATTGCATAGGTGGGATTTGGAGGCTGCGGCTGTTGCTTTCAGAATTGACCGCAACATTTTCCGCCGGTCGGAGATGGGAAAGAAGACGAACGCGAGGTTTTGGGTTTTGCGGGACTCTGAAGTGTTCGCCTCCTTCTATGTTGTTATTTTTTTTTATGTGTTTTGGGGGTAGAATCGTACTTTTGCAATTGAATTTGGAGGAATGCCTCAGCCCAAGGAAATTGTGTTTCTTGTTGGGCTTTTTAGCCCATAATGTGATGATCCAATAACCGATAGGCTTGTAGGAAGAGAATGGGTTGGCCTACTTTGATTTGCCTTAGTAATTGTACAAGCAACAGCTTTTTAGGGTTAATAATTAAGTGTATAACAATATTTTTAAATAATTATAAATATAAAAAAATCTATCAATAATATATCATATCATACTCTGTTATTGGTAGATTTCTATTAGTGATAGACTCTATCGTTGATAAACTCTCACGATACTGTTTATTGTTAATAAATTTTGATAATTGAATTAAAAAAAATATATATTTTCAAATTAATTTGTATTATGTTATATCTGCTAATATTTTGGACATAATCAATGCATTTGTCCAAATTATTATTATTCAATTTCAAGTGAAACTAGATAAATGACATTTAATTAGTAGTTTGAAAGAAAAGGTATTTTTCTCCGAAAATAATAGATTCAGCAAAAAGTGAGGATTTTTGTACAATATGTAAAGTGAGGTTCTTTTTTCCTATTCATAATTTTTCGTATTTATTCAAAAAAATATATATATGTTTTCTTATTTTATATTGCATTATAATTTATTGGAAGAGTTTCGATACAAGTTTATGAGCGACTTTGAAATGGTTAAAACCACTTTTGTTACATCTAAAACCACTTTAAAACATATCTTTCATCACTCGAAATCAATTCAATGTTTAAGGTCAATGACAAAGAAAAAAAAATTGTTTTCCAAAAATTTATTTTCATTTAAACTTTTTTTTTTTTTCACAAAAACTCCTTAAAACTACACATGTGTTTGTCATTTTTTTTAATTGTTTTATATTTTGTTGGTTATATACTAAAATATTTTTATTAATGTCAAATTACTTAACTTCACGTGGTGGTGGCTAGAGTTGGCCGACTACAGTCACCAAAAGTGCTAGTCAGATATAGTCGGTGGCGGTCACCGAAAATGGTGTCCATGATGATAGTCGATGGAGATTGACGATGGTGGCTGTCAGAGGTCAACGATGGCGGCCGTCGGAGGTTAGCCAGCAACAATAACTGGAAGTGATTACTGGAGGTAATTGTAGTCGAAATTTCTCAAATTAGGGAGAGATTAACCATTGTACTCAAAATTCAGTTTCCTAAAAGTTGGTTTCAAGTGTTTGTCCTAAATCAACTTATTTTATAAACTCATTTTTCCAAAATCCATTTTATGTGGTTGTTAAATACTAAAAAAAAATGACTTATATTTAAAATTAATCACTTCAAATATATTATAAACACACTTCATTTTATACGTTTAAATGCATTTTTCATAATATTAAGTGACTTTGAAATGGAAAAAAAAATGATTTTGATCATTTCAGAATCACTCTAAAAAATCTCCGGCTATTTTAAATGACAACAATAAAATTTATAATACAATCATTTAGAGTGACACCGATTAAGGATATGTTTGGTTTGCAATCCCAAAATTTTACGTATTCAGATTCACTAAGTTCAGTAAATATATGTTTGACAGACAACCCAAATTTTGGGTTTTAAAAACTGTTTTCATATTCTATCACTCAAATAGTGCAAATTCTAAAAATAATATTTTTATATTTAGAATTTAAATTATTTAAATTTAAAATGCATAATTATATTAAATAAATAAAACATTTATAAATATAGTATGTCATGTTATAAACCTAATTCAATTTTTTTAAAATTAAAATATGTATTATGTAATGTATTATAGATTAAATTAGTTTAAATTTGAAGTTTAGTCCTTATGGTTTGAACAAAGTTAAAAATTAGTCCATATTATTTTAAAATTTAGAATTCAGTTCCTATGGTTGGTTAAATTCTTTTAAAAAGCTCTTATTATAGGGACCGTTTACCATGACTTTTATCAAACCACAGATATAATTATAAACCATAAAGCTTTAATTTTAACTTACTCCAAAATTTCAATTTTATCTATAAATTATATAATATCACTACAATTATATAATTTTTTAACATAAAACATATGTCCGAAATAAATTAACAATAATTTATTATCAATTAATATTTAATGGATAACTACAACTAGTTTGCAATGGTTTAGATTAGAATTCGACTTCTGAATTCTACTACTTACATATATGAAAATATAACCTTGTTTCTATTTAATCTCTTGTTTTTATAGTTATCTACCAAACATGTTCGAAAGAACTTTATAAAAAGACAATTTAGTGAAATGAATAAAAATAATTAATATAACTAAAGTTCGAATGCACCATATGGTTAATAAAGACTATAAATCAAAACACAAGAAAATCTACAACTAAGGTTGGCAATGGGACCTGGGCAGGATGGGGGACTCCCCATCCCCGTCCCCGCGGGGGTATTTCCCCTCATCCCCGCCTTCAATTAATGGAGACGGGGACGAGGATTCCCTACCGGAGAAACGGGTCCTCGTGGGGACCCATCCCCTTTCTTATATATATATTATATTAAAAATAAAATATTAATCAGGGACGAGAACGAGGCAGGGATACCCTCTCCGTCCCCGACCGGGGACCCGGTTAGAATCCCCTGTTTGACCCTCATCTCCTATCGTACCGAGGATTTTCCGTCCCGAGATTTGACCCACAAAGATTTTTGTTAGCCTTATCTATAACCATCTTTTGGTCCACATATTGAAGTAGCACATAATTCTCAACACACGTCAATCTAGTTACGATGATTTATAGACAATTGAGATTATTATGGCTATAAGATGCAAGTAATGTGCTACACTTTTGTGAAAATTTTTGTAACATTATTTTTCTTTATATCATAAACTTGAATATATTTATAAGATATTGCTATAGTATTGTGTACATTATTATTTGATCTACGTATTATTACGAGTAATTTTAGATAAATTAATATAATTGACATTTAACAAAATTTAAAGACGAGACTCAAAACCACACTCTAGAACCCAAATGAATTTGAGAAGGGAAGGGAGACTCAAATCCCATGTTGGATCTAATTTCATATACGTGCATGTCAAACTTAGAATAACTCCAAACAAGTTTTTAAAAGTTGAAAATAAACAATATAATAATAATAATAAAAAAAAAAAAAAAGATATACATGAAAACTGTGGAAGCTAACGTAATTTCCAATACAGACAAAGAAAGTAAGTTGTATACCTCTTTGGGAGGCCAAAAATGGGTCGTAAAATGGTATAAATTTGGCATTTGCCTCTTCAAGATGGCCAAGAGCCAAAACCAACTAAACCCAGTAACTACTACCTTAAACTTGTTTGTTCGTACGAACAATGGAGTACTTGACAGTTGACCCGCAATCACCTTTTTAAATTTTATCTCATTTATTTATTTATTTTGAAAATGGATTGGATCATTTGTAAATCTTATGAAAGATTAGTCTTGTATGCTAAGCATAGATATACACTATTTTTTTCTTTATTATTTCAATTATGTTTAATTAATAAGTTTGCCACCAACGTGGTTTATATTGACACTAGGCTTTCAATCACGTTGATGGTAAACTTATTAATTAAACATGATTGAAATAATAAAGAAAAAATGATGTATATTTATGTTTAGTACGCAAGACTAATCTTTCATAGGATTTACGTCCATTCTCAACTCTCACGTATGTGTAATTAAAAGTTAATAAACAGTCAGTCTTAATATACTATTATATTCTAGCAAAGTTAAGTTTTTGTCCTTAGATTTTGGGTTTAATTTTTATTTGGTTTCTAAATTTTAAAATTTACCTTTATTTACTAGATATTTATCTTTAATATTTGATGTTAATATCTATTAATTAATTTAAAATAGTTTTGTGGGAAGTTTTGAGGGATGTTTATAAAAAGCAAATACCATGCTTGGTTTTGTTGATTTTGAGGGAGAGGCAGAGGGAAGATTCTAGTCCTATATACGTGTATTATGTATGAACCGAAAGGCAGGCAAAAACAGTGGCATGTAGAGTGGATTCCAAATAAAACATGACAAAAGAAAATGTCTTTAAAAAATGTATTATTGCAAAAGTTGCCACCGTATAATATTAATACACAATAATTGCATGTCGCCAATATTAAAATTTACCACACCACCAAACCACACTAAACCAAATTAAAAAACGAAATGATTTAACTTTCTTTGCTTTTAAAACTTTTTTAATCTATTTAGTTCAACTATATTCATTTTAACACAAATATAAAATAAAGGAACAAATATTGCACACATTTTACTTTTAGGTTCAGAAACGAAAATGGTCATATTTAAGAACTTAAAAGTGAGAGAAATGTTTCACACAAATATTTTTCTCTCTCTTTTTGTTAGTAGAATAAAGATGGAGTAACTTATAAGTTTTCATACGGATTATTTATGTATCATTTGAAAAACCATTTTATTTTTTGGTTTTGAAAATTGTGTTTGTTTTATCCTGATTTTTATCATTGCTTAATTAAGCACTTGAATTTTCAGTCAAATTTCAAATTCCAAAACAAATTTTATATTTTATATTTTTAAGACATGACTTAGTTTTGAGAACATTCTTATGGGTGTGTGTTTATCTTTAAAAATTTTTGGAATGTTTGACAACCGATTAAAATAATTATATATATAAAAAGTTAGAAACAGAGGGGGGAGGGGTTAGTGTTTAATGGTTAATCTCCCATTGTTCGCATAATATATGAAATTACCAAAATATCCTCATTAATTCACTTTCTCGATTCTATTGAGTTTTGAAAAAGTATTAGAAGTGTAGTTGTCCCACATTTGAATATTTAAAGGAAGTCTTGGGCTCTAAACAACCTATACCTTTAATTTCATAGCGTTACAATTAGAAATACTTTAACCTTAAGTGTGCTAACTTTAGTTAAATTCACTTTATATTCTCTCGTTTGAGAGTAAGATTAAAGAGTGTGGGTAGTAAAAAAAACTTTGAGGAAGTGCTCTTATAATTGACATCATGGAAGGTCATTGTGTGATTGTAATCATTTTTCACACGTTGAATTTTTCCTGGTCCGTGGTTTTTTCTCCAATTTGGAGTTTTTTCTTGTTAGTTCTTGTATTCTCAATTTTATTATTTTCTTTTAATTTCTTTATTTTTTTTTTTTTTGTTTATTCATGCGATAGTATTGAGAAGTTTTTCCCAACAGTTTTCCACCATACCTGCTATTTGGCGACCAACTCACTTGACAACCACACTACTCGTGATCAACTCAGGCAACTAATTTGATGACCAACTTCGGTACGCAACACCCATGACAAGCTCTGGCAATCACCTCTGTGCAATGACCAACCTTTGACGTCCAACATTGGTAACCACCTCTGACAATTGACCACCTATAGTGGTGAACTCCAATGATCAACTCCAATAGTCATCTTCGACGATCAACTACGACAACCACTTTTGACTATCAACTCTAGCAAATACCACATCCGATGATCAAACTACATCGATCATTTCAAATGACCAACTCGATCGGTCATGCTAAAAATAAAA
Organism: Benincasa hispida; assembly: GCF_009727055.1. Lineage (NCBI taxonomy): Eukaryota > Viridiplantae > Streptophyta > Magnoliopsida > Cucurbitales > Cucurbitaceae > Benincasa > Benincasa hispida. Next base: position 14,989,301 of record NC_052356.1, on the reverse strand, counting down.
TATTCAGGCGTTGAAAGTATTCTTAATAAAAATTTGAGATTATTAATTCATATTATTTAATAGTCATTATTAATAGAAATACTAGAAATACTGTAAATACATAGCAAAGCAAACAAATTTATTTAGAAAGATACGTTACACGTGGTATATAATCGTCATTTTAAAAATTATTTTAAGAACGTTTCTTCAAATAGTTTAATGTCCCAAAAAAGAGAGAAAAAGAACAAGGTCAAATGAGTATAGTAGAGAGAGATCCGCCCCTCTGGCTCTAATCTAACCGTCCATTAATCTCTTTCAAAGGGCAGCCTCAGCCAATTGGTCGATAACTTTTTCTAACACCAACTTAACCGACCAATTTAATAAATTGAAAAATACTTATGCCCGTCTTTCCTAGGAGAACGAATTAATTATTATAATTCTACGTTATTATAATTCTATTAATAATATTTTATATTTAAGATATAGATTATTTTAATCTAAATTGTAATAATATGTATTTTAGAGGTAAACTATTTTATTTTGAGAAAAAAAATAGTAAATACCCTAACAAAAAATAAAAATGATGAATGTAAAATAATAAAAATTGTGTATTAAAGAGTAAATACGGTAGCAAATGAGTGTTTTGAAATAGTATTTAGGATAACAATAGATGATTATCATAGTTTTAGAATAGTCCTCGTCCCAAATATCCTTAAATGTCCAATCATAATTTACCGTTAAGTATACATACTCCTTTTTTGAAATATATAAAGTAATATTGTCATTGTAAAAATACTTGGGTGGATTCCAATTATTATTTATGTTTGTATATCCTTCCAAATTATTCAATCATAATTTGTCATGTGACAAATTTTTATTTTTTTAAAAAAAATATTTTAATTCTTCTTTTGTGTAATGAGAAGAAATGCATAAACTAAATAGATGCATTTTGGAATTACCCAAACAATACTGGACGTTGTTAAACTCAAAATTATAAACGTATTACTGTAAAAAGATTCAAATTTTAACAATATTCTATATTTTAAAATATGTAATAGCATAAATTCTCAATTCATTTTTAATATATATCTACAGTTTAAAAACTTAGAATTTGTAATTTTTAGATGACATGGTATACCAAAAAAACATGGCTTAAAAGTTTATTTATTATTTTACAAAATAAAATATTTAAAAGTTAAAATTTCTACCAAATTGTCTAATTATAATGGAAAAATACTTAGTACATCATGAGCAACTTCTCTCTTTATGCATCATCTTATCAAGTTGTCCAATAATAATTTGTCATGTAGCAAATTTTTTAATTTCTTTTTTGAAATATTTTAATTATTTTTTGGTGTGAATGATGAGGGAAGGATGTATGAGACTTTTCCTTTGAGAATACCATACTCTCATTGTTTACACTATAAATTTACCTTCATAAATATTTATGGATCCTATATTAATGTCAATAGGTCCCACCCTATTTTTAAAAGTGCGTTAACGTGACACATAATAAGATGATGCAATATGGAGTGTTAACGTGACACATAATAAGATGATGTAGTATGAAAAATTATCTAGCTCTGATGCATAAAGATGGGTGCATACGATGTAAATTTTCTTTTAAAAAAAAAAAATTAATTTGTTTATATATATATATGCACGAGAGTGGGATGTTGGGATGCATAAAGTATTGTTGTTTAATAAATATCCGAAATTCTTGGACACGAAATAGATATGCACTCCAACGGTATATATAAAGGATCACCCATAGACCTACAAAACCTCAACACATTCTTAACTCCATCAATATTATTTCCCAGCGGAAATTATAGAACTAACCGCCCCTCCGGCAGCCGTTCGTCGGAATTACGAAACTGGCAAACTCAGAGTGGTCGTCGGAGCAGAGGGAGAGCGTTGGGAGAGTGAAGGCTCTTTACGAGGCGTTAGGTTCCAAGGACGTGGAGACGGTGCACCGCCTTCTGGCGCCGGACCTGGAGTGGTGGTTCCATGGTCCTCCGTCGCACCAATACTTGATGCGCCTCCTCACCGGCGCCTCCTCTTCCTTCGTGTTCGCACCAATCTCCGTCGTGCCATTTGGGGCCACCGTGGTGCTGGCGGAAGGCTACAACACAAAACGCGCCGTTTCATGGGTCCACGCATGGACCGTTACTGATGGGGTCATCACCCACGTGAAGGAATATCTCAACACCTCTGTTACTGTCAAGCGCTTCGCCTCCGCCGTCGACGGGGACGGGGACTCGCCGTCCACATCGCCGCCGCCTAACTGCCAGAGTGTGTGGCAGAGCAAGGTGTGGGGAAAATCGGTGGTGCCTGCTCTTGTTTTGGCCCTTTAAAATAATTAATTAATACATACATATATATATATATAATATGTGTGTGTGCTGTGCGTTTTTTTGTGAACAATTAGTCCTGCTTCTGTACTGCCCACCTTTGATTTGTAATTTAAAAAAAGAAAAAAAAAATCCACTAAATCCTCTCTGTTTTTGAAAAAAGAAAAATTATGTGTATATTAATAGATATTTGATCATCTTTGTTGTATTAACTCTGTTTTTCTTTTTCCAAAATTTTCTGATTTCATATGCTTAAAATTGAAATGTCATCCTCTTATATTGAAAAAGATATGATTGAAGATCATTATATATGCTCGTTTGATACCGAATTAAAAGTTTAAAGATTTTTTAAACTTTCAGGACCTATTATATATACTGCAATATTTGGGTGTATTAGATATTATTCTCATTTTTGTGTATCTATCATACACATAAATAATGGATTAAAATATTTTAAAAAGTAATTAAGAAGAATTTATCATGTGTTAAATTATAATTAAACAATTTGATGGGATGTACAAATATAGATATAGTTCGAGATCTAATTAAGTATTTTTTATTATACATATAAAAAGTAAATAAATAGGAAAATTTTTACAGATAGAAAAATGTCAAACTATCTACAGAAATAGTAAAAAAACACCAATGGACTTCTATTAACCTTTATCAAAGAAGATTAAAATTTTGTTATTTTATGTAAATAATTTTTCTTATTTTTCTATTTTTGAAATCTCTCGACTAAATAAGTTTAAGAATTTTATTATATACAATCTTAAGAGTTGAGGAAATAACTTAGTACTACTACTATCTAACTTATTTTCTTATTGAAATTCACTCATTAAAACCTAAATTAATAAGATAAATGAGTCAAATCCTTTGGTGGTTATAGGTTATTGACATTAATTTATTTACATTATGGCAATATCCAAGTATTATAAAATTAGGTTATTTAGTTAGGATGCACGTAACATGATTCTTATAACTCAACGAAACTTAGAATGCTCGAGAGGAACAAGTCATCTCTACTAACTAGTGAGCTCCTCAGCTCCTTTATAACTTAATTTTATTTTTTGTGGCTTATACTTTAGTTGTACAATCCATTTGTAGCGTTTTAAAAGCAATAATGGGTGAGAAACAAAATATGAAGTCTAGAAATTATGTGATACAAGTTAGGGGTTGTTTGGGGTGCTGAGATGATATAAGATGTGGGAAGTTTTGATGTTTGGAGAGTTCTGATCGAGTATGAATGATCGAGTATGTTCAAGCACTGAGATAATATATGATACACGGAAGGAAAATAATAAGAAACACGTTCCGAAAATGGGCCCACAAACAATTAAAATCGGTGAGATAAAATAATAGGCCTCCAAACACTGAGATGATATAAGATGTGGGGATATATCATCTCATATTGGCCCCAAACAGTTTAAGGATATATAAACCACCCATAATGCCTCAACTTTTATTAATAATAAAGCTGAATTGGAGTGAGAAATTTAAACTTTTATTTTAATGGGAAGATACTCTTGACATAAATTTTTACACCAGGATTATAAAATTTTTATTAGAAAGTAGATTATAAAACAAGAAACTTACATACTAAAATACTGTCTGTATACTAAATTTTAAAATTAAAAACTAAATAGTTAGCTAAAAAATTACTTTCTTGTATGTATATATTATCACTAGAGGTGAACATGATAGGTCGAAAAATCCAGTCGACCAATCAAAATCGACCGAATCGCAAGGAGGGGCTCGATCATCGGCTTGGAAAAGAAAATCTAAATTAACATTTTTCAAAAAGTTTTTTTAAAGAATAAAACCAACCAAAATCGACCGAACAACAACCGATTTATAATACTCGACGATCGAAGTCGATTTGACCTTTACTAAATTGACCAAAGTCGATTCGACAGTGGCTTGGCCAAAAAATCGATTTTGATCGAATAGTACTAATAACTTGCAGAAATACAAGTTATTTTACTTCTTTTATCTAAAACAATTAGGAAAAATCATAGAAAATGCATTAGCTTAATAAGGAAATCATGCAATTAATTACATTATGCGATCACTAGCATGCAAAAATTCATAATCCTTGTAAAATTATAAAATTTGAGCTTCTTGAATGCAAAAATCTACTTAAAAGCAATGAAGCAACTGTTGACCACTAGAGCGCATGGAAAATCCTAATGCCCAAAATGAAATCGCATAAGTTCACTGCGATAAGAGAAGATAGGACATTAAATACAATTGAAGCATGGGCGGTGGAGGTCAAATCAAAGTTGGTATGACAGAGCCAATGAACTACTGGCGCGAGGAAAACGGCGTGATAAAGTATGAAAACTAATGCCTAGTGTTAGCACAATCATTAGTGAGAGACGCGAAAACTCTTCATCGACGCCTATAAATAGCCAATATGAATAACATCACATTTTCTTGTTTATCCATCTTCTTTTTACCAAGTATGAGCAATTAATTTCATAATGGGTTGAGTAAAATGAAACTAACATGTACTAAGTAAATCATATACCGACAATCAACTTGTTTAATGCATGCTTCATAAACTATTTCGATCAAATCGACATATTGCTCTAAATAGAACTAACCATTGTTTGAAAAAGCAAGGAATTTTCGATCTCATTAAACAAGGAGAAAAATACCTTTAGACATAAAGATACATCTTTTGCATTAAATACCCATTACATGCGTCCTAAAAATATGATATTGTGGCTGAACGCACTGAGAAGTGTAATTTGTGATTATGAGTAAGTTGCTTGAACGCACGGTATATGCATTGCTTAGGAAGAGTTAGTTAGATATTTTTCTCAACTTTATTTCATTTATTGGAATCTTACATTTCTCTCTACATCTTGCTTCACTTGAACGGTAGTATTCATCGCATCCCTTTTCACGCATTTTAGTAATAGTGGTAGAATAGAACCAATCATTCACATTATTGATACAAAGTTGCATTAAGATTAAAAAAAAAAAAAAAAAAACAAGCATTTCATCGTCTCTTTAGAAAGAAATCCTTGAATTCGACCATGGACTCACCAAAACTCTAATCTTATACTTGGATTTGATTAGACAAAACAATACGTTTCCACGATTAAAAAGACTAAGCACAAAATCATTCCCTCGCATCTATAAAAACGCATCAACTACACACTCCTAATTGTCACTAGATTTAAAATATTGACTAACATTTCCATTAAGAGTGGCAGGTTAAAAAACCTTCTCCCTCATTTATGGCAAAGATTTTACTTAGGGACAAAAGTTTTAAAAATTTAAAGTATATTGATTTATAGTGTATTTATTTGCTTTTATAAAAGAAAAAGCTCAAGTGCAACCCGCAGGAAGCTTCCTATCTACTTTTGGTCGTTTATATTTAATTATTATAGACTAAAATAATAAAGATGATTCATTTATTTATTAAATATAATATAGATATATTGTAGAAAAAACTATAACATCCTTTCTTTATTTATCTTTACTAATAAAGTACCAAAGCTACCTTATTAAAAAGGAAAATATATGTCCCTAGTGGACCACCATTTTTTTCCTCAATACTTCATCATGACATCTTAAAATTATGTTCCATTGTTATTCCTAATATAACAAATGACTAAAAGTGTAACTCATATATATTATAAAATAAAAAATAATATTCAAAAGAATCTATCTAAAATCCCACAACATCAATAAAAATAGTATCCAATCCTATTTAGGGACATGTCGTCTTACTCAATTTTTTGGTTCATGTCTCATAATAACTTTTGTAACTGATGCCGATATTCCTCGTCTACCTTCCTCGGTGTCGACATTTCTACCAACCTATCCTTTTGATGGGATGTTTTGTGGTACTTCCATTATTTATATTCCTGTAGATTGATGATTGTTCTTGTTTCATTTTTTAGGTCAAACTTATTACTGAAGATAAAAGGTTTAAAGTGATAAGAACGAGTAAAAGGAAAAGTAGATATTTTTATATGATATATTAATTTATTGATGATACACTTAGCGTCTATTTGTACTTATCGTCGGAGAATTTTTTTTGTTGTTCTACTTTACAATGCACGATAATTGCGACCAAATTAACCACATTTATTGGGACAAGTCTTACAAGGAAAGCCTTCTAAATATGAGCAGTTCATCCCTTATTTACAAAAGCAATACATGTAACATCCTTATCTATACTTCAATCTTGAGATTAATGGGGTGAAGAAAGATCTAAATGGTCATATGTATACTTCCAATATCATAATCAAGGGAACCATCATTGAGGTATAAAACTTTTATACTCAACATCTTAATCGTGAATAAAATTATTAATGTTGTTTATAATGACTTGCTTATTCTTTTATCTCCTTTTAATTAAGTGGTATTGATATCTATTTATGTATAAATAAATTTAAAAGGTATTAGTCATATGTACTATCCATTTACTCCCTTATTTTCCTAGTTGGGATTCAATTGGATGCTTCTCGAATATAGAAAGTACTTGAAAAGGCAGGTTGGCTTCTTTTGACTAATTTCAATTAAATAGTAGTTAATTTTAAAGGTTTTATTGAGTGGTAGGCATGTATGAATTTTTTTATACCCAAGTAGAGGTATGATATATTCTCATAATATTCTCTATTTGCTTTGTCACACGTAGACCTATTAATCGACTTCGTGTAGTATCTATCTTTTTTTCCTAACAAAAATGGGTAAAAACATAAGTTCCATGTTGGACGAAGAATGAATTATGGTGACCTTTCTGGCTGCCCATTTGTTTGGTAAAGAGTTGCTTTTGCATCAGATATGGGGCCACAATTATCCATCCAACCATAAATTTCTCTTGGCAAGAAAAATGAGGAAAATTATGAAAACATGAAGATAATACAACAACGAGATGCATCAAATTTTTTAAGACAACTAAGCAACATTCGTAATCTTTAGATATCTTAGTGTGTAATTGCTACTATATCAACAATTAGATACTAATTATATTTTGTTTATTTTGTATTTCTTTACACTTTCAGATATCTTATTGGAATATTCTTTTATTTTGAATGTTTTTACTATTTAAACTTTATAAATCATATTGCAAGAAATATATTCGGCATCATTCAATGATTATATCATTAGCTTATTATTAGAGTTGTTTAAATAACTCGAACAATTCAGACTACCCAAACAAAAATATAAGGGTGGGATAGATTAGTTTTATCCTTGAATTGTGTTAAACTTTTTCGATTTTTGTTAGATTAAGATTGAATTAGGTTGGAGACCTTATGTTAGGCCATTTAAGTTGCCAATCCAATCCGTGTATCCTATTTATTACAAATGTTGGTTTAACATTCTGCATCATAAAATTAAAAAAATGTAACAACGTGTAGAAAAAAATTGATCCATAACAATCAATAAAAATGATGAGGAATATTTGAAAGAATTGTTGCAAAAAATCTTTTTCAAATATTGCAGTTGCTAAAAAATCGTGTATATATATATATATATATAATAACATATTATTGGATCAAATCTTATTTATTGAAATGCCATTAAATATGGTTAAACCATTTAATCACATCGATTTTGTTTATAATATTAGTCAGTATATAACTTTTTAAAAATTAGGAAGAAGATTAGCCTTCTTCAATCGTAAATCCTTTTAGTTCGCGTGTCCTTCCTTTCTCCTTCCTTTTGGTTTCTTCATTTTAGTTCCTTCACTATTGAGATCGGTCAACCAAGTTAGCCGAGGTATGTCTACCTTCCAAATAATAACATTTTTTTTTTATTATGGGACAAATAGTTTCCTCTAGATTATGGTAATCGTGGACATGGTCCACGAGTCTCCATGCGACCGGTCAACCATGTAACGACCCAAATTTCTAGTGTGTTTCTAAGACGATACTTTATGCATACATAGGCTTAGCAATACATTTTCTCAAAGAATAATGAAATAAAAGAGATGGGATTTTTATTTAATTAAGTAATGCTCAAATATGCAAAGAAGAGAAAATCTGAAAAATACTGTTCGGGTACTCCTAACCCAAATTTAAAATAAACAAGAATTAAATAAATCAATAAATAAAATCAAGGAATTTTTCATAAGATTTTTAAAATGTCTGACTTCTAAACTGGACTCTAGTACATGAAACCTAAGGGCGAAAGCAGTAATTCGTCCAAATGGCCAGGTCACAGATCTCTCTTGTCATGCGCCGGTCTATCTTTACCCTTACCTGAAAAACATGAAAAGAAAAGGATGGGTATAAAAGTATACTCAGTAAGCGACTTACTACTGGGCCCACTCAGTGATCTATTAGTCTTTCCATTGGGACAGAAGTGTACAAGAGCATCGTAGGCATAGGCATAAGGGGCGAACTTGAAGACACGTTTTCATAAGTAGTGACCCCAGAGGTCACAAACATAAACATAAGTAGTGGTCCAAAAAGGACACCATACATAAGCATAGGTTGTGGGCCCGAAGACTCACGACATGCGGTGTGCATAGCCCAATGGTAATACTAACAGTCACTGTAATCTCATATACTATTATCTCATACAGACATAATACAGACATAAGCATTCATCCAACATCATAAAGCATGCGAAGACTACATAGCCATTCACAATTCATCCATCCATATACAGACATATCAAGATATTTCATTCCAAACAGAACGAGTGGTATGCATGCTTAAGTTCGAGGGAAGCCGTTAGTAAGTCCCTTACTTAAGTTTGACCCAACGAGCAAATTCAATACAAGCACGAAAGCAACAAAACTCACACACTCGAACGATCTCCCAACACTCCAAAAGAATCGTCCAACCTGGCCACACAATTATAACAATAGTTTGACACAAAACACAATAGCATAACCCACCTACAAAAGCATTGACACTGTATCCACTTACTTAAGGATACCGAACTGCCCCAAAACGAACTTTCACTCTGCTTGGAAACTTCCTTCACCACCACCGTTCCTAAATCCAACCACAAAATTCCATAGGTAAGAATAGCTTTGGCCTAAAAAAATAACCCATGACGAGGAGCCTACCAAAAGACCCCGAAACTTACCCCCAAATAGAAGAATCAGACGGAACCAACCACAATCCGGTGACAATCGGAACTGTCCGCGTTAGAACTGGTGAATGATGCTTGGGTTAGGCCAGCGACTGGCGAACTCGGCAAGACGCAGTAAGCGGAGGTGGAGTCGAGCAACGCTACCTTGCCCAGATGGGTGGTTAGGCGCGCGACCGAGGTTTGCGGTGGAACGCACGGAATTGAGGTGGGGGGTGAGATCTAACGCGCGACGTACGTCAAACGATAGGGAGATGCAGCTGCGAGTCGCTGGTGGTCGAGCTTCACAGTGGCTCGAATGGAAGCGGAAAGGGGATGACGATGTGGCGTTGGCGGAGCTGGATGAATGCAAACTCGGGTCGATGGCAAACGGTTAGCGGCGGGCTCTTCGTGGCTGGAAGAAGAAAAAAACGGCAGAGAGCTTGGAGAAGTCGCTGTCGGTGGAAGAAGGAGAAGAAGAAGAAGATTTCTTTCTTTTTTCTCTATTGCATGCTTCCTGATGTCTTCCTATTTAAAAATAACCAAACCCTTAACCCTACTTCTTTTTAGGAAAAAGTAAAACAAAAAAATGTAAATATATATAAATAAAATAAATAGATAAATATAATAACCCCCAACTTCTTTTCCTAAAAAACTAAAACCACTAATAAAAAAATTTAAAATCCTAAACTTTGGCCTTTAAATAAAAGAAATGATTAATTGCATGAATTAATTTAAATTTTACCTAGATTTCGGGACGTTACAACCTTCCCTCCTTAAGAAACTTTCGTCCTCGAAAGTTCTAGTCCTGGTAGAGCTCTGAATGCAGTGTTCTCATCTCGTCCTCTCGCTCCTAAGTTGCTTCCTCAAACTGATGGTTCTGCCATAGCACCTTCACTAGTGGCACCTCTCTGTTGCGCAAAACTTTCACCTCCTTGGCCATAATTTGCGTAGGCTTCTCTTCGTAACTTAAGTTTTCATTCAGCTGCAAGGGCTCAAAGTCCACCACATGAGATGGGTCCTTTAAATACTTCCTCAACATGGAGACATGAAAAACATAATGGACTGTGGAGAGAGATGGTGATAAAGCCAGACAGTAAGCCATAGGGCCGACTCGCTCTAAGATTTCAAATGGCCCTACAAAACGCGGACTCAACTTACCCTTCTTCCCGAATCTCAGGACACCCTTCATTGATTCCACCTTCAGAAACACTTTGGCACTAGCTTCGAACTCAAGATCTTTACGCCTAACATCAGCGTAACTTTTCTATCTACTCTACGCTGCTAGCATTCGAGCCCTGATCTTTTGTATGGCTTCATTCGTCAACTCCACTAACTCAGTTCCCATCAGTTTCTTCTCCCCAATCTCACCCCAGAAAACAGAAGACCTGCAACCATTACCATAAAGAACTTCAAATGACGACATGCTAATGATGGCTTGATAGCTATTATTATAAAAAAACTCTGCCAAATGCAAATGGGAGTCCTAACTCCCTGAGAACTTCAACGCATAAGCGCGCAACATGTCCTCTAACGTCTGATTCAAACATTCTGTTTGCCCATCCGTTTGGGGGTAGAAGGTTGTACTGAAGTTTAACCGCGTCTTTAAGGCTACCTGGAGGCTCTTCCAAAGACTGGAGGTGAAATGAGGGTCCCTGTCGGACACAATTGACACTGACACACCATGCAATTTTACTATCTCCTTCATATATAGCTGAGCCCACTTACTCACGTGTACGTGGGCTTCCCTGGAATAAAATGCGCCACCTTGGTGAGTCTGTTTATCACAACCCAAATCACTGAGAAGCCAATCGCTGTCCTGGGCAAACCCGTAATGAAATCCATGGACACGCTCTCCCACTTCCATTCTGGCACATCCAATGGTTGTAGCAAGCCTATTATCTTCTGCCTTGGGGTATTCACCTGTTGACAGACTAAACATCTGCTAACATAGTCAGTTATCTCCCTTTTCATATTGGGCCACCAGTAATACCACTTCAAATCTTGATACATTTTAGTACTGCCTGGATGCATAGAGAATGGGGAGTTGTGAGCTTCTGTCAACAATTCTCCCTTCATGCCATCATCTGCAGGTACGCATAACCGTCCCTGATACAAGAGGCCCTAGTCTACCGAAATAAAAAATTCACTGGCTTAGCCTAACCCTAACTGATGACATTTCTGAACCAGGTCTGGATCACCCTGCTGTGCAACAATAATCCTCTGCCTTAAGGTTGGTTGTACTGTCAACTGAGCTAGTTGCGAAGTGGCGTCCCCCACTGCCACTGCAATCTTTGCTCACTCCAGATCCTTACATAACTGAACCTGCTTAGTGTTTAAGGTGGCCGAATGAGTGGTCTTCCGACTGAGGGCATCAACCACCACATTCGCCTTACCTGGGTGGTAGAGGATCTCGCAGTTGTAATCCTTTACTAACTCGAGTTAACTGTGCTGCTTCATATTTAACTCTTTCTGGGTGAAGAAGTATTTCAGACTCTTGTGGTCAATGAACCTGGATCCTTTCCCCATACAAGTAGTGCCTCTAGATCTTCAGGGCAAACATCACCGCCGTCAGTTCCAAGTCGTGAGTAGAATAGTTTCGCTCATGGTTTTTTAACTGATGGGAGGCATAGGGGACCACTCTTCCATGTTGCATAAGCACACAACCTAAACCCTTCTTAGAAGCATCACTGTAGATCACGAAATTCCCTGAGCCATCTGGTCCCGTGAGAACCGGTAATGAAACCAACCTTTGCTTGGGGTCCTGAAAACTATCCTCACATGCTTTGCTCCAAACAAACAAAGCTCTCTTCCTGGTTAGCTGAGTCAACGGTATGGCCATACTAGAGAAATTATCTACAAACTTACAATAGTACCCAGCCAACCTCAAGAAACTATGCACTCGTTGACTGTTGTAGAGTGGGGCCAATTTGTAACAGCCTCAATCTTAGCTGGATCCACTGAAACCTCGTCCTTCGACACCACNTCCACTGAAACCTCGTCCTTCGACACCACATGCCCATGAAAGGACACCTTTCGTAGCCAGAACTCGCACTTAGAAAACTTTGCATATAGTTTGTTTTCCCTTAGTGTTCCTAGGACTTTCCGAAGATGTTCCTCGTGTTCCGCCTCTGTCTTGGAATAGACTAAGATGTCATCAATGAAAACAATTACAAAGGCGTCCAGGAAATCCCTGGACACCATGTTCATCAAATCCATGAATATCGCTGGAGCATTGGTCAAATCAAAAGACATTACAATGAATTCGTAATGCCCGTATCTGGATTGGAATGCGGTCTTTGGGATATCACTGTCCCTGATCCTCAGCTGATGGTAACCTGACCATAGGTCAATCTTAGAAAATACAGTAGCACCCTATAGCTGGTCAAACGGCTCATCAATCCTAGGAAGCGGGTACTTGTTCTTGATGGTCACCTTATTCAACTCCCTGTAGTTTATGCATAAACGTAACGAGCCATCTTTTTTCTTCACGAACAACATTGGTGCACCCCATGGAGAAACACTAGGTCGTATGAACCCTTTATCAAGCAGTTCCTGCAACTGGACCTTTAGTTCTTTCAATTCGGCCGGAGCCATTCTGTATGGAGCTTTGGATATGGAATAGTGTTGGGCTCCAGTTCGATCGCAAAATCAATCTCTCTTGGTGGAGGCAACCCTAGAACTTCTTCTGGAAACACATCGAGATAATCTCTCACACTAGCTCAGAGATTAGAGCAATCTCGATTTCTCTTATGTCAACTACGCTAGCTAAGATAATTCAGATACCTTGGTTAATCAACCTCTTGGTCTTTACCGATGAAATCACCTTGGGCAAAACTACCATCCCAGCCCCCTTGAACTTAAAACTAGCCTCCCTAGGGGGGTTAAAAATCACATTTTTACAAGAACAGTCTATACTAGCATGGTTGGCAACCAACCAATCTATGCCCAGAATTACATCAAAGTCGTGCATGTATAATACTATTAGAGTTACATCAAGGGTACGATTCGCTATTTCTAACTGACACACTTTTATCTTTTCACTTACTATTATGATTTCTCCTGACGGTGTAGATACTGATAAAACATAACCCAAGGGTTCTAAAACTAACATAGCATGCTTTACGAACAACGATGAAATGAAAGAGTGAGATGAGCCAGAGTCAAATAATGCCAAGGCATAGTGCCCCAAGATTGGGAGCGTACCTATCACTACTGTTCCCGAATGCTCAGCTTCCCAACGACTGGTGGCATAGACCTAACCCTGCTGCTGCTGTTGGTTTGAACTACCCTAATGCGAACCCGGGGGCTGACCCCTTGCACTTTTGGAGCCACTACTAGGGTATTGGCATAGACCTCTTACATCTGAAACAAGTCCCCATGCCAATCAGATAGCGTCCCCAATGACGTTTCTTACAAGATTTGCACACCAGTTTTTCCCTCCAAACTCCTCCTGAAGCAGTAGCTTGTTGTTAGGTGTGCCCTAACGACCTGTTTGTACTATGAACCTTCTGTGGAGGTCCCGAAACTTTTTACTTAGCTTTCCTCTTCTGGCCTGGGGCAGGTTCCTCAATTAAGAACTTCAGAAACTCTATCCTTGAAAAACAACCCACGCGTGTTGTCGCTCGGAAAGCTACGACGTAAGTGGGAGACTCCAGAGCTTGCACAATACCTCGCACCCCGTCCCGGAGTTCTTGCACAAATCTTTTCACTCTTTTTGCACCAGATCAAAGGCGAATCAAGACAACCTGTCAAACTCCTCCTCATACTCCTTTACTGTCATGGTCTTCTGCTTCAGATTCATGAACTCAACTTGCTTGTTGTACCTCATGTGAGCAGAGAAGTAATTCTCGTAAAACCGCTCCTTGAACTGGTCCCACGTGGCTTGGCCCCTACTGGCTTCTATCATTCTTTCAGCTGAGTGCCACCAGCGCTTGGCATTATCGATGAGAATAAAAGCGGCACACTGCAACTTTTGCTCCTTTAGACATCTTATGTACTGAAAAATCCTCTCCACAGGGGACAACCACAACTCTGCCTTTGTGGGGTCTTTTAGGGACCCGTTAAACATCGAGGAATCATACTTCTTGAAGTCTCGTAGATAGCCGGCCTCCAAGGAAAGATCTGCCATAGTCCGATTCGTGGCTCTATCTTGATTCTGAACTTGTGGTAACGTGACCGACGAGGATGGCGCCTGCTACGATTGTGCGTGCTGAGCTATCTACTCAGCCACCAGATCCCTTAGCTGTCCTACTACGGCCTGTGTGACGACATTCCCAATAGCCGCAGCCATGGCCGTATACTCTATTGGAATTTCTGAGGATGACGGTCCTGGCGGAGGCACAATCGAAGTTCGAGGCCCGCTTCTTAGTCTAACCCTCTGTCAGGTTGACCCAGTAGGGTCTTAAAGTGGCGAGTCATGCGCTTCTTGGCTCTGCACCTCAGAGTCTTGTATGTAAGGGTTCTGCTCCCTAACTACTTTCTTACCTCGACTGCCCATTCCTCTAATTCGTGGTGCCATATCTGATAACCACACGTAACGCTTTAATAAACGCTAGCAGGGTAAACCATTAAACGACTGCACAATAGGTAAGATTTCATACATATTTTCCTAAAGAACTTTAAACGACACACCTGATGATGACGAGAGATCCATTTATGGCTATAAGGAACAGCTTGGACTCACGATGTAAGGTAGTCTACAGAACCTAAAACTTAGGCTCTGATACCAACTGTAACGACCCAAATTTCTAGTGTGTTTCTAGGACGCTACTTTATGCATGCATAGACTTGGCAATACATTTTCTCAAAGAATAATTAAATAAAAGAGATAGGATTTTTATTTAATTAAATAATGCTCAAATACACAAAGAAGAGAAAAACTGAAAAATACTATTTGGGGTACTTCTAACCCAACTTTAAAATAAACAATAATTAAATAAATCAAGAATTTTTTCATAAGATTTTTAAAATGTCTGACTTCTAAACCGGACTCTAGTACATGAAACCTAAGGGCGAAAGCAGTAATTCGTCCAAATGGCCAGGTCACGGATCTCTCTTGTCATGCGCCGGTCTATCTTTACCCTTACCTGAAAAACATGAAAAGAAAAGGATGGGTATAAAAGTATACTCAGTAAGCGACCCATTACTAGGCCCACTCAGTGATCTGTTAGTCTTTCCATTGGAACAGAAGTACACAAAGGCATCATAGGCGTAGGCATAGACATAAGGGGCGAATCCGAAGACACGCTTTCATAAGTAGTGACCCCAGTGGTCACAAACATAAACATAAGTGGTGGTCCAAAAAGGACACCGTACATAAGCATAGGGTGTGAGCCTGAAGGATCACGGTATACGGTATGCATAGTCCAATGGCAACACTAACAGTCACTGTTATCTCATACAGACATAATACAAACGTAAGCATTCATCCAATATCATAAAGCATGCGAAGACTTCATAGCCATTCACAATTCATCCATATACAGACATATCAAGATATTTCATTCCAAACAGAACGAGTGGTATGCATGCTTAAGTTCGAGGGCAACCGTTAGTAAGTCCCTTACCTAAGTTTGACCCAACGAGCAAATTCAATACAAGCACCAAAGCAACGAAACCCACACACTCGAACGATCTACCAACACTCCAAAAGAACCGTCCAACCTGGCCACACAATTATAACAACAGTTTGACACAAAACACAGCAGGATAATGATAAGGGCAAAAATGCACATTATTATAGTGCTAAGTTTTTAAACAATGTTGGCTTGCGTTGATAAAACATGTTAAATTGCGTCCATTATGCATCAATTTCATAATATTGCGGTCGCATGCATTCATTGCATCAGAATAGTTGATTTGTGTATTTTTATGGAGAATATGTGATGACGCAGGGCGAAAATTGCGATCATAGGAAATCATTGGTCGAGCGCAGCA
Source organism: Benincasa hispida (assembly GCF_009727055.1). Classification (NCBI taxonomy): domain Eukaryota; kingdom Viridiplantae; phylum Streptophyta; class Magnoliopsida; order Cucurbitales; family Cucurbitaceae; genus Benincasa; species Benincasa hispida. Next base: position 14,972,985 of record NC_052356.1, on the reverse strand, counting down.
TCACCGCAAGGCTTTGCGGTGATCGTGTTCACAAACATTTGCTAAAGAAGGATTGCCGCAACTTGGTCAACGCAACTTGGTGGGCACATCTGGGTGAAAGGCATAATTAATCACAATGGGACAGAAAGCTGATGACAGTCGAATCCGAATTAAGTTGACAGCTGATAACAATCACAAGTACATTCAGCTTTTCAGTGACAAATATTCGGCGCATCAATCAAGAATTAAAGCCGTCCCATCTGTACAATCATGAGAGAGAAGCCACTTTCACCCTGGATGCTCTATAAATACCAAGGGCATCCTTCAGAAAAGCGGTTGATCAGTTAATCAGTTCGCACATCCTTGTTCATAGATTTCTTTCATTTTAAGGCGGACACGAGAAAGGAGGTTGTGCCGATAGATCGTTCCGATAAGTTTGGGAGAGCGCTGGAAGCTTCAAGGATAGAGAGGGTGCCGATGCCTGTGGAAGCGGGAACATCTTTGGAACCGAATAGAGATTTACAATGTAAAAGCCTAGGTTAGCAAGGAATTACTACCAGACTCTCTACCTTTAACTTTCATTGTTATTTTGTACTCCACTCATTTATCAAAATGGAATCTACTTCTCTATATCTGTTCACTCTCTATTATTTACGCATGCGTAGTTAAATTAGTTGAATGGGTTGAGAAGCATTTAACTAGCACAACTAGGGAATCTTCATTCTATGCGATTATCTTGTATTATGTATGCTTCATTCGTCCATTAAAGATACTCGATAGGGTAGTCTAAGGACAGGATCTAGGCTTGAGAAGGTCAGGTTAGAGTCTAAACTCGGGAGAGTCAGATTAGAACACATAATCAAGAGATAGGAGCTTAGGAATAAGCATTGTTTGCTATTAACACATCACATGTATCTTAGAGATAGGATATGATTGTGTGCGGTCACCTTGCCTTTATGCATCTTGCATCATCGTATAGGACAAGAGTAGAGACTTAGAAATAAGCTCTATGGACACTTTTGCATTCAATGCATGCATCCTAGACTTAGGAGCATCGAATTTGCATTAGAAAATGACTTGCTGTGCATGGTTGTAGCATGATCATATAGTTCAACACATTCCCAAGTAACGCTAGCTAAAGACCCTCTCAACCCGTTCATCCGCATACTCAGTGCATTTATCACACAACTAACTTTTCTCAAATATGCCGCATTTTTTTTTTATTTTCATTAATGCAATCAACAACAAAACAAAAACTCTTTATTTATATGGTTACTGCAAAGTTTTCCTAAAAACTACCAACGCAACCTGTTTTCACAATTCCCTGAGTTCGTCCCTGGACTTACTAGAAAACTCAGTGGAATTTACACTTGGATTCTGCTGAGGAAACTTGAGTGCACAACGTAATTTCACCATCGCATATCGTCCATAATTCACTTTATAAAATCAAGCATTAAGTTTTTGGTGCCATTGTCGGGGACTTCGGCAAAATAGTGTGCTAACGATAATTTTTCTGATTTCTTTGAAGACTCTCAATCTCTAGCGAATTACGATTCAGAGATTGAGAGGACATTTATAAAAATATTAAAAGACCAAGAATGGCAGAGCAACCGGACGCAAGGGTCGCTAACGCGAATAATATAATGGCCAACCGCATCATTCTAGCGAATGATCACAATAGACCTATCCGGGACTCTGCGTCACCTAACCTCTATGATTTCTCTCCAGGAATCATGAGGTCGATGTTAAATGGATCGAGGTTTGAAATGAAGCCGGTAATATTGCAGATGATCCAGGCCGCTGGGCAGTTTAGAGGAAGGCGTGGCGAAGACCTGCACGCCCACCTCTGGAGCTTCATAGAAATCTACAACACTTTTGTGTTCTCGAATATCTCCACCGAAGAAGTTCGACTAACTTTGTTTCCATTTTCTTTGTGTGATTAGATGAGAAAATGGGCATATTCTCTCGAACCGGGAGAGATAACTTCGTGGGAACAGGTGGTAGAAAAGTTTATGAAGAAGTATTTCCCACCAATTGAGAATGCTAGGAGAAGGAAATTAATAACAAATTTTGAACAGGAAGATGACGAATCGCTCAGTGATGCCTGGGCGAAGTTCAAGCGGTTGGTAAGAGACTGTCCACATAATAGCTTACCAGACTGCCTGCAAATGGAAATTTTCTACCGAGGACTGAATCCCTCTCCGTAGACCGCTATCAATGTGGCAGCCGCCGGTGGTCTGCTCGACAAAACATATGAGGAGGTAAAGAGTATACTTGATTGCATTTCCAAAAATCACGATGATTGGAGGGAAAGCAATCAGAGATTAAGAATTAAAGATAATGATGCAAACAATGGGGCCATCGCCTCCCTGCAAAATCAAATGACTGCGATGATGAGTTTGATACAAGACATCGCAATTAATAATATGGGAGCGAAGAAAAGGCAGGTCGGCACAATTACTCAAACGACTGCAAGTTGTGTCATTTGCGGAGATGCTCACCCGATGGAAGAATGCCCAACAAACCTGCAGTCGGTATACTTCATGAGAGACAATCCCTATGCCAATACATATAACCCCTGTCTCTTATACACATCTAGATGTGTATAAGAGACAGTAGCCAAGCTAGCAGCTCACAACCATCGCAATCTTCATCCTTAGAGAGCTTGTTGAAGCAATACATTGAGAAAAACGAACCAGTACTTCAGAATCAAGCTACATCCATTAGAAATCTCAAAATTCAAATAGGACAAATTGCGGGCAAGCTGAAAAAATAGACCGCAAGGAGCGTTGTCGAGCTCAACTGAGCTCCTTCGCAATGCTGGGGGTAACGGGAAGGAACAATGCTTAGTAGTCTCTTTGCTAACCGACAAGATGACTGTGGAAGTAGGGGAGAAGCCCATAACGACCAACTTGAATGTGGTGACAACCGAGGACCCGTTGACCTATAGTTTGAAGAAGCCCAAGAAAATAGACCCTGAAGTTGTGTCCACCCTTAAGCCTCTAGATCTTGAGACAGAAGAAATTCAACAACCAGTAACTCCGCAAAGATTGAAAGAGGAACAAAATGAGGAAGAAAAGATCGTAATAGTGGCTGCAGCGCAAAATGCTATGATCCCACCTAAAATGGGCGACCCAGGAATCTTCACGATACCATGCTATATCGGAGGGACGTACAGTGGCCAAGCACTATACGATATTGAGGCAAGTATAAACATAATTCCATTATTGATCTTCAAACAATTGAATGCTGGTACACTTACGCCCACAAAGGAAATTCTCCTGCTCGCTAACAGATCCCGATTACACCCTGAAGAAGAGTTGAAAAATGCCGCAATTTCAATCGATAAATTCATCTTGTCGGCAGACTTCCTCATTTTGGATTATAAAGTGGACGAAGATGCGCCCATCATATTGGGATGACCATTCCTTTCAACCGACTACGCTCAAATTGATGTGTGCAAGGGGGAAATTGTAATGAACATTCATGGGAAAAAACTCCGGATTAAGGTAATAAAGATCCCAGAGGACAAAGGAAAGAGAGAAAATCCACCATGGATGTGAACAACCCAGCCTAGAATAAGTGGTTCCTGAGTTATTATATGATTCAACCTCATCAGGGACACAATCCTTTTGAATATCCTTTTCCTGCATCAATTACTTTATAAACTTTTATCATCTCGTTATTTATTATCACAATTACCTTTTTGCTACCAGCATCGTTCTTACTTCTCTAAAAAAAAAAGGATATATATTTTGTGTTGTTTAAAATAATTTGACCCTTTCTTTGTTTGTTTATAACGATTAAGGCACAGGATTGTGGAGATGTTACATGAAACAGCAAATTATCTCACTCCGTCACTGCAATCCAAAGAAGAGAGATCGCCACAAAGATAGATGCGTCAATACATAATGCAGGCGACAGCGCAAATTTGAGGGTGTATTCTTCCTTATATTTATTTCAAATTTTGTGTTATCGCATAGCATAATAGTTTTAAAAGTTTTATCACCGCAATCATTTGACATAGATAAAATTAGTAAGTTACCGCATGCTGTTATCTTTGCCAAGTATGATTTCGATGATGAAAAATATGCTTCTATGTCTTTCATATATACTAGAGTCAACTTAACTTTAAGATAGTCACCTCATGAAATATTTCTAGAAGTTAGGGGTTTGCTAGTTTTCTTTCAAACTCTCTTTACGAAGCTTTCTATGAACATCGCATGACTTATCTCAATCTTTTGGCAATGAGGACATTGCTGAATTTTAAATTTGGGGGTGAGGTATTTATTTTCGACCTTGCTATTTTTCTAAAAAAAAAAAACTATTTTTCTACAAAAAAAAAAAGAGGAAAAAATTTTGAGAATAACAACTCTACTGTCAACGCAATGGGAAACCTATGTTGATAAGAGTTAAGTTGTGAAAGGCACTTACCCGTAGTTGGATGTCCGTATGACACACGTGGGGGCAAGCCAAAACGAAAGTAAGTCACCAAGATCAACGTATAAATAAATGACTGTAACTCTGCCAAGTAGGTATGAGTTTAGTCTGAGAAAGAGCGCATTGCTTGTAGTTGGATGTCTGCATGATACACGTGGGGGCAAGCCAAAACAAAGACAAGACACTTGGATCAGCGCAAGGTCAGAAAAAAATAACAATGTTAAGAAATATGCAAGGATAAAATCATTTGACACCCCAGTGAAAATTTTTCTTTTTGAAATAAATCATGCGATGTCCCAGAAGTTAGTAAAGTCTTTTTGAAGGTTAAGCTTGCGGTCCCTAGGTCTTAGAAATATTTTAAGAAGAGACTTGAATAAGACTTAAGGAAACTTTGGTACATAGGATTTGAACGAAGTATCCTTGAGAAATCTAGGAAAAGAACATTGCGGTTGACTTGCTAAAGGAAATCTTTAGCTTATTCTTAAGGACAAACATTGTTTAAATTTGGGGGTGTGATAACGGGCAGAAATGCATGTTATCATAGTGTTACGTTTTTAAACAATGTTGGCTTACGTTGATAAAAATGTTAAATTGCGTCCATTAAGCATCAATTTCATAATATTGCAGTCGCATGTGTTCATCGCATTAGAACAGTTGATTTGTGTATTTTTGTGTAGAATATGCGATGATGCAAGACAAAAATTGTGATAATAGGAATTCATTGGTTGGGCGCAACATCATCACAAGGCTTTGCGATAATCGTGTTCGCAAACATTTGTTAAAGAAGGATTGCCGCAACTTGGTGGGCGCATCTGGGTGAAAGACATAATTAATCACGATGGGACAGAAAAGCTGATGACAGTCGAATCCGAATTAAGTTGACAGCTGATAATGATCACAAGTACATTCAGCTTTTCAGTGACAAATATTCGGCGCATCAGTCAGGAATTAAAGTCGTCCCATTTGTACAATCATGAGAGAGAAGCTGACTTTCACCCTGGATGCTCTATAAATACCAAGGGCATCCTTCAGAAAAGCGATTGATCAGTTAATCAGTTCGCACGTCCTTGTTCATAGATTTCTTTCGTTTTAAGGCGAACGCAAGAGAGGAGGTTGTGTAGACGTTTCGATAAGCTTGGGAGAGTGCTGGAAGCTTCAAGGATAGAGAGAGGGCCGACGCCTGCGGAAGCGGGAACATGTTTGGAACCGAATAGAGATTTATAGTGTAAAAGCCTCAGTCAGCAAGGAATTGCTACCAGGCTCTCTACCTTTAACTTCCATTGTTATTTTGTACTCTACTCATTTATCGAAATGGAATATACTTCTCTATATTTGTTCACTCTCTATTATTTACGCATAAGTATCTAAATCAGTTGAATGAGTTGAGAAGCATTTAGCTAGCACAACTAGGGAATCTTCATTTTATGCGATTATCTTGTATTATGTATGCTTCATTCGTCCATTAGAGATACTCGGAAGGGTAGTCTAAGGACAAGATCTAGGCTTGGGAAGGTCAGGTTAGAATCTAGGCTCGGGAGAGTCAGATTAGAACGTATAATCAAGAGATAGGAGCTTAGGAATAAGCATTGTTTGCTATTAACGCATCGCATGCATCCTAGAGATAGGATATGATTGTGTGTGGTTGCCTTTATGCATCTTGCATCGTCGCATAAGACAAGAGTAGAGACTTAGGAATAAGCTCTATAGACACTTTTGCATTCAACACATGCGTCCTAGACTTAGGAGAATCGCATTTGCATTGGAAAATGACTTGTTGTGCATGGTTGTAGCATGATCGCATAGTTCGACGCATTCCCAAGTAACGCTAGCTAAAGACCCTCTCAAACCGTTCATCCGCATACTCAGCGCATCTATCACACAACTAATTTTTCTTAAATCCGCCGCATTTGTTTATTTTCATTAACGCAATCAACAACAAAACAACAACTCTTTATTTATTTGGTTACCGCAAAGTTTTCCTAAAAATTACCAATGCAGCCTGTTTTCACAAGCCCCTGAGTTCGACCCTGGACTTACCAAAAAACCAATTTACACTTGGATTCTGCCGAGGAAACTTGAGTGCACAATGCAATTTCACCATCGCATATCATCCATAATTCACTTCATAAAATCAAGCATCACATAACCCACCTATAAAAACATTGACACTGCATCCACTTACCTAAGGATGCCAAACTACCCAAAACGAACCTTCACTCTGCTTGGAAACTTCCTTCACCACCACCGTTCCTGAATTCAACCACAAAATTTCATGGGTAAGAATAACTTTGGCCCAAAAAAAATAACCCATGACGAGGAGCCTACTAGAAGACCTCAAAACTTACCCCAAGCAGAAGAATAAGATGGAACCAACTATGATCCGGTGACAACCGGAACTATCCGCATCAGAACTGCTCGGATGGGCGGCTAGGCGCGCGACTGAGGTCTGCGGTGGAACGTACGAAACTGATGGGGGGGGGGAGAGGGTGAGATCTGACGTGTGGCAAACGTTGGACGGTAGGGAGACGCAACTGCGAGTCGCCGGTGGTCGAGATTGACAGCGGCGCGAACGGAAGCAAAAAGGGGAGGACGGCGTGGCATTGGCGGGGCTGGACGAATGCAAACTCGGATCGACGACGAACAACTAGCGGCGGGCTCTTCGCGACTGGAAGAAGAAAAAAAAACGGCAAGAAGCTTGGAGAAGGCGCCGTTGGTGGGAGAAGGAAAGAAGAAGAAGATTTTTTTTTTCTCTACTATGCTTCTCGAGTCACCCTATTTAAAAATAACAAACCCTTAACCCTACTTCTTTTTAGGAAAAGGTAAAACAAACAAAAGTAAATAAATATAAACAAAATAAATAGATAAATATAACCACCCCAAATCCTTTTTCCAAAAAACTCAAACCACTAATAAAATATTTAAATTCCTAAACTTTGTCCTTTAAATAAAAGAAACGACGAATTAATTTAAATCTTACCTAGATTTCGGAACGTTACAAATCAAGTCAGCCGATGTGGTGCTAATGGATTAAACGCTAATCGTGTACGAATCGTGTATCCCGTACATGATTCTTCTAAATGCTAATCGTACACGATTTCTCTACCCTACTTTTGTCGATACTTTCTCTTCCCATTTATTTTTAAAAATACTTTCCCATATACCCCATTTTTGTCCTGAATCTAAAAGGAAAAAACTCTATTATCACTATGAATCATTAAATAAAAATCTCCCAATTTTAGGTACTCGCGTAAAAAAAACATAAAAACCAAAATTTATCTCTAACAATTTCTATCCACGTCAAAAGAAAAAAAAAAAAAAACAACTATAAAAATAGCACTGAATAGAGCTTATGAAAAGTGCTTAGTGCAATTGAATAAACAATATGAAAAAATGAATGTAAAAGAAAATACCTATAAAATAAAATTTGTTGAAAAAACAATCTTTTATATATATAAAACAAAAACTTTGAAGAGAGCCTATGAAAAACTACTTGATGAAATTGATTATTTTTTTTTTTTTTTTTAAACCAATAGAGAATTGGGGATTTATTTTGGTTTATGGGACAATTTAGATTTAAATTCTTGAAACAAATTTAAAAACCTGGTAGAGATGAGATGACACATCCGAAGTTGGAACAAAAACCTAAAAATATAAAGGAGAAGAAACAGGAAAAAAAATGAAAGAAAAATAAAATTGGACATATTTCGACTACAAAAAGAAAAAAAATATTAACATTAATAAAAAAAATTAGAGGAAAAAAAGAAAAAAATAAACATACCTTGGAAAATTTGGAAGTAATTTGTAAGCCCTAAAATGTTATTATTTTTCTTAAATATATGAAACAACTAGGTGTATTTACAATGAAAAAAACCAAAAAAGGAACACAATCACTTAACTAAACTCATATTAATATTTACAAGATTGGAAAGTGGAAAAAGAAAACCCTTATAAAACCATTAAATTGTTTAAACCTCGAGAGCAATGATGTGCTACTCCACCCGATCACATTTCTCCATCATCTTCGATATGTGGGGATCACATTAATCTGTTTGTAAAAACATTTAATAAAAAAGAAATTGCATTAAATCTCTTTGATTTTTTTTAACCATTTTTTAAAAACAATAAAACTCAAAATCTTAAAATCAAATTTAAATAATTTATTGTTGAAAAAAATTCCAGCAAAAGAGAATTAGAGAACAGAAGAAAAAGAAGAAAGAAAATGGACAGAAGTTACCTAATGGAAAATGAGGAGTTTAATTTAGTTGAGAAAATGAGACATTATTTTTTTTATTTAAGATTTAAGATTTTATATAGAGTTTAGATATAGATAATATGTAGATTTTTTATAGATAGTAATCAAATTTTAAAACCAATAAAATAAAATATAAAAAATAGGACTAAAATAATAAACTTAGCCTAATTTTTGTGTAAAATAATAGTCTATTACGTTATTTATGTAAAAACATAGGGAAATTTGGACAATTATGTAGTTGAGATTTATTTTTTATTCTTACAAAGGAAAAGGGCTAAAAGTAAATGGGATATTTAGTGTTGGGCTAGTCTGGGATGACCCATTAACAAGGCTTACGATACCATAACTAGTTTGGGCTTGGGTTCAATGTTAGGAGAAGGCCCATTAACAAGGTCCTGGACTCCAAAACCTGGAGTACGATCTTGCCGATCTGGTGCCTTTTGCTTGCTAGGGCTCCAAGTCTTCTTCCTCCTGCACATTCGAAAAACCAGATTTCTGTCCGTTTTTCCGTCATTCTCTGTAAGCTGAAGGTCCTAAACCCTAACCACCATGTTATCGGGGGATATACCGCCTAACCAGACCATATACATCAAGAATCTCAATGAGAAGGTCAAGAAAGAAGGTGACTCACTCTTAGCTTTTCGCTTAACCTTACTCTATCCCTTCCGTAAACGTGTTTTCTTCTGCTCGTTTAGTAGACTACTTAGTATAATTGAAGTGTTCTGCGGCACATTTTATCTTTATCATTTCGCTTTCGGCTCTCAAAATTCATGCTACTGTCGCGGGGGGTATTTTTGGCGAAGGTCAGCTTGTTTTTATTACATTATTTGATATTTCTGATGATGCCGCACAGTAATGACTCGAGAATGTTCAACTATTATAGTTGAAATTTGGTTTTTGGTGTCAAGGAGCTGATAGCTTGAAATTTTAGTTTGGGTTTAGACACGGCTACTTGCTTTGCCCATTCCCCTACCATTTGGGATTTTGTTTACTATTTTGGTTGCTTATGCCCCATTTGGTAATGATTCGGTGTTTTGTTTTTGTTTTTTCTAGAATTAAGTTTATTTCATTCACATTTCTTATAATGATTTGCATCTTTCTTAAATACAATAGTTGAATTCTTAGTCAAATTCAGTTGTAAGCTACCTTTTTAGTTCTCGAAATTTGGTTTGGTTTTTTAAACCGTTGGTGAAAAGTAGATAAAAATGAATAAATTTGGAGATGAAAGTAGTGCTCGTGGGCTTAATTTTCTAAAACAAAGACAAAAAACAAAATAATTACCAAACGGGCCTTAGTATTCAGTTTTAAACAATATTATATCACATTTGGAGGGGGCGATTTGATCTACGTCCTCTTAGTGCTCAGATTTTGATGGTATACTAAAATTTCCCCCCTTGGACAGAATTGAAGAGATCCCTTTATGCTTTGTTTTCTCAATATGGAAGGATCCTTGATGTTGTTGCCTTGAAGACACCAAGGCTACGAGGGCAAGCATGGGTTGCATTTAGTGAAGTGACTGCAGCTAGCAATGCTGTGCGGCAGATGCAAAATTTCCCATTCTATGAAAAACCTATGGTTAGTCTTTAGCTATCACATTTTCTGAACTTGCTTTTCATAATTTTTTCGTGGCCTTTCATCTATGGACTGTTCTAGTGCACTTCAAATTTTTAAGGGTAACTGCGGATAGTTTGCTTGTCCACGGGATTGGATGCTAATTGTGCTTCAATGAGTGTCATGTGGAGAGCTTCAAGTGAATATCCGTACACAATCATGCTCAATATTGTGCCAGTTTAGTTGCTTTGCATGCCCAAAATAGCGTCTTAATTCTTTTGGATATGTGGGTTTGTATATTGGCTATGTGCATGTTATGGGCATTTTGAGATCTTTCTTTGTAACTTCTATATATTGTTATCTTTCTACAATGAATGCCATCTGTCATGAATTACAAAGTTTATGTACCACTTGGAGTGTTGTTGCCACTGGATCTTCGATCTCTATTGTAACTTGGACTGAGTGAGTTCATTTCTCCATGTTCTAATATGTGGGTTATAATAAAGGGTTTAGAGGGAATGAGTTCAATCTATGGTGGTGCACCTATTTGGGATAATATTCTACGAGTTTTTTTTACACCCTAATGTTGTAGGATCAGATGGGTTATCCTGTGAGATTAAGTCGAGATGCACACAAGTTGATCGAAATACATATCAGAAAAGGAAAAAAAGGCAATCATGACTGAAGATGTATCCATGATTCTGTTGGGAAGAAACACATGTTTTTCTTTCCAAATTTCAGTTATTTTCTTGTTTCATCTCGGAAATTTGTGTACCATCTTCATTCATACAACTTATTCCGATGTTTAATATAAAGATGACTTTTTGTTGACCATCTCAAGAATATAAAGATGGATTTTGTTGCTTCTTTTGCAGCGAATTCAATATGCCAAAACGAAATCAGATTGTGTTGCTAAAGCTGACGGAAGCTTTGTACCAAGGGAGAAGAAAAAGAAGCAAGAGGAAAAAGGTGATTGTAATTGTATATGTACTCATTTTAAACATTTTGTTTTTCGTACTCTTTGGTTTGAACAAAACCTCTTTGGTTTGTACTTCTTTGGTGCACATTATCTTTATGTTAGCAGAAGGACAATATATTTTCACTATGGTTTTTGAATTGGTTGACAGAACCTCTCGTTTTCTTATTACATTGCTTTTGAAAGATCTCAGGGTTTTAAACTGGTTTATGTTCCTGATTATCTATTACTTTGCTTATCCAGCTGAAAAAAAGCGACGTGCTGAAGAAGCACACCAATCTGCAATGCCCAATGGAACGACTGGGAATGGAGGTTCAAATGTAAGTTTCTTTTCACTCTTATCTGATTTTTTGTGATGTAAGATGTTTATGTTTCTTCTTCATATGAGCTGTATCGTATTAATTGTTTTCACCAGGAGTGGTCCCAAGCATAAATTGTATGAGTCTTTGGATGGCGTGGTTTTCTGGTTGTTTGTTTTTTTCTTGATGTCTATTCCAATATGATTTCACCTCAGTGCCCCTTAGATCAGGCAATGTTAACCAACATTTTTCCATAATTATTTTTGCTAAGAAAGCCTCTTTGTTGTGTGCCATTTGTGCAGGCCACATTCCGTCATGCAAATCCAAATGCTGCAGAAGCTACTCCAAACAACATACTATTTATTGAGAATTTGCCACATGAAACCTCTAGTATGATGTTGCAAGTCCTCTTCCAACAATATCCTGGATTCAGGGAAGTCCGGATGATTGAAGCAAAGCCGGGTATTGCTTTTGTTGAGTTTGAAGATGATGTTCAATCCTCTATGGCGATGCAGGCTCTTCAAGGCTTTAAAATTGACCCCCAACATCCCATGGCTATCTCTTTTGCAAAGAAGTAACTCAACCTTTGTCCTACTGTTATATTTTTGGAATGTGCAGCAGGTTTATGTTAAACGTCACCGCACATAAATATGAGTTGTGAGTTTTATGTAAAGTTCAAATATCCTTCCCCTCCTTCCAACGCGATTAAAGAAAAGGAATGAAAGGAAACATTGGGAGGTAGCCCACTGGTTCAGAAGAGGTGATCAAACCAAGGGACTCGATGAGTTTTCCCGGCTGTGCTAATTCCAGTTTCCAGGGTAGCAAGAAAATAGTTTTATGTTAGGTCGTCAAAAAGGAAAAAGAAAGAACTAATCAAAGACCTTTTTTTCTTTAAATGTGTTCATGTACTTGTAGTAGTGGAAACTTTGCTTTTGAAAAGAGAATGGGGAGCTGAAATTTAGGAGACAATGTTGATTAGACTTTTGCATCAATATTTCGTCCTCGACAATGAAGTGTTGATAATCATTTCTGTCAGTCTCGGGGATAATGCTGCTTGGTGCGTGTATTTTCTTCCATTGGTCGATTATGAGCAAGATTTGACCCAAATTTAGTTTGAAAATTGTGTCTTTTACTGGATCAACTGCCTAGCTATTGCTTGTTCTTTTTATTATTATTAAATGTTGGGCAGTCTTGATGTTTCATTTCATAGGGATCAGTGAATCCATCAAGTGCTGACTGCTGACCTTTACAGAACTTCAGTGCTAAAACTGACATTGCGTCTCTATTTGGGCATCTCCATTCAGCTACATCGACCACGTCGCCTGTAAGTTCCCTTGTCGTCTTCTTCTTCTTCCTACTTTTGTTTCCATGAAATTTTGAAAGATATCTATGATATGAATATAAATATTAATTAGGTGAAAAAATTATGTTTGTTTTCTTGTGTCTTATTATTTTGTTGCAAGCCCATCACAATAATCAAAATTATGTTGGTTTCCAACTGTATTGTCTTGTGTTTTTCTTTCTGTTGCAATGGGTTCTTTCTCTCTCTCTCTCTCTCTCTCTCTCTCTCTCTCTTTTTAATTGAAGGGATTCTATAATGACAAAAGTAAAGATGTTCTTACCAGGCAAATGGGAATATGAATGGATAAACCAGAATAATTGTCTCTAAACTTTGGGGGTTGGAAATGCTTCTCCAGCTTTTATCTCTACTCATTTTAACTTTTAAGAATATTTTTAACACTTTTTTTTTTGAAAATTGTGAAAATGGGATTAGATCTTGGGGAATCTTTGACTTATGGATGAGTTTATGTGGTCTATGACTTTAAAAAAATATGTTTGACTATGTTTTTAGGTTTGAATGGTAAGAGGATCGATTTTAATGAATTGAGCTGTCTCAAACCTTTTTTTTTTTTTTTTGATAGCCAATTCTGTTCTCTCCCAATATCTATAGGGTGCAATCGAACAATTCATCTAATTTAGCTTAATCGAACAATTAATCTAATTTAGCTTACTCTATGAATTTACACCCTTGGCTTGGTTAATTCAATTCTCATGCCAGATATAATCTCGACTTTATGAACAAACCTACCTGATAAGGTCGCTATCATGTTAGGATTTTTTTCAATAATATGTATATATATATAATAAATATGTCGTGTAAAAGAAGGGCAAATAAGGATAATGTTGCAAAATTCAACCGGTCCAATCTTTTGTTTGCTTGGAATGATCATCATCAAAATGTTCGTAAATGAGATGTCATTATTTTAAGGATTTCATAGAATAATGAAGATGGATGTACCTGTAGGACCCAATATACATGACACATTTAATATTATTTTTTATAACAAAAATTAATAATCAAAAGAAATCTAAACTTTCTTTTTTAAAAAATTAAAGAAAAAAAAGAAATCTAAACCTTTTTTTTGCCTTGCCACGTGGAAGTTAGGCTGCTTTCCCTTTTTCTCATAATATCTCTCTCTCGTTGACGTTGGGTTCTAGAAAGCATGTCGTCATAAATCCCGTCCTCACATTTTCTTCCCAAATACGCAATATGTGTCTTGCAATTTATCAATTTTATGTCGATTTCAGAATTTATTATTTATGGAATTATTTATATGTTAAAATTGATGCAAAAAAATATTTATCTTCTAATTCTTAAAAGACCATATAATATTATTGTCAACAGGTCTATTCATAAATTATTGAAATCAATAACTTGTACAATGTATTTGTGTTAATAAATATGTATTTCACAACTTTAAGATAATTTTTTATCATTAATATTTATATTATTCATCTAATTATGGATGACAGTGGATTATGAGCATGAAGTTTGTGTAAACTTTTTGTCTCCCATGGAAACGTAGTTTAATCAAATATAATTGGATTCCACCACATTGGAATTAGAAGATTTCATTTTCATTTTTTTTAATTCAACGTGGACAGTGGTGAATAATTGAATTATAACTTTTAGGATGATAGTTAATAATACCAGCGAATAATTTACTCTCTATTGATACAATTCATATCATGTCAAAGTAAAATTGATTATATATTCTTTTCTTCTTTCTTAAGGATGGGTTATACCCCAAAGTATTCATTTGAAGAACCTCCCTTGGATTTGGACGGACTAAAATGTTGATTGTCGACAAAAATATTGAAATCTTATTTTTATAGAAGTATCGATAAAATGTCAATGTCGATGGATACTTTTAGAAAAATTACAAAAATAAATTTACATTAATATAATCTGCGATGGGTAATAAATTAATATGTATATTATTTATATAATATTTACATTGATGATATTTTGTTGCTTATTTTTTAATATTTCGTAAATTTGTCTACAATATAATAGAAATATCGATTGACACCTCCTATCGATATCGAATCTATGAAAATATGGAAATATTGATATGTCGATGGAAATTTAATTCTATGATTTTGACCCCTTGCATTTGAAGATAGAAAATTCAATTTAATCAACGAGTAGAAACAATGTCAAGGCAAATATGTAAATCCAAATAAATAAATCCTTCAATAATGATACGCCATATTTCTAATTTTGACTAAATTATAAGTTTTTGTCTCTATTCACTTATTCATTCTTGTATATTGAATAATCATTTTACTAAGCCTGTGTATGTTACTGTTATCTTTATTTATTGTAGAAATATTCCTCGTAAGCTATTGTGCTTTCAATTATTTTATCTAATAAAAATTTGTTATTGATTCTATTTTTGTTCGTTTCCTTCATAAAAAGTTTCAAAACCATCTAAAATCAAATAGTCATGCAATCCACCACATCAAATATTAAGGTTATGTCTACAAATTTGTTTTTGGTTTTTGTTTTTAAAATTTAGGGACGCTATTTATATCTTCAAATAGTTTTCAAAAAATAGTTTTTGTTTTTAGAATTTGGTTAAGAATTCAACAATTGTATTAGGAATGATACATCCCGTTACAAGAAATGTGGAAAAATAGGCCTAATTCGTAAAAAAAAAAAAAAAAAAATCCAAATGATTATCAAACGGGGTCCAAGTTAATTCAATCATGAATACAAAAAGAATTAGAGGCAAAATTGAAAGATTAAAAAACCTATTAAATTTTTATCAAATTATTAGTGTAGTCTAAAATATTCAAAACGATGAACTAGACACATAACTTCTGAATTTTGTGTCAAATATGTATTTGAATTTTAAAAAATTACCTAATAGACTTTTAAACTGTGAGTTTTATGTTCATTAAGTTTTTAAAGTTTAAATAATTTTTAGTACATTCTAAACTTGCAATTTTGTGTGTTCAACATATTTCTATAATTTTCAAATTTGTATATAATAGATCTTAAAATTATTCAATATACTTTTAAAAATTTACGTATCTACTAAATATGAAATGAAAATTTTAGAGGTCAATTAGATATAAAATTGAATTCTATAGCTAACATATTAACTATCAATTACCTTTTAAGAAAAAAAAGAAAGAAAATTGAATATACCAAGAACTTATAAAATGCAAAATTAAAAGTTTAAAATACTTTTATTAAACTCAAAACTGAAAGTTTAGGAATCTATTGAAAACTTTTAGGAGGTGTTTGACTCATCAACATAAGTTAAGTTGGTATATATATCAAGTCATTGTTTGGCTTACCAACTTTAAATGTTGGTAGAATTAAGTTGATATATTTTACCAACTGACCCAACTCACCCCAACTCTTCCTTCTATGTTTTCAATAACTCCACCCATTGCCCATTGTCACACCCCAAGAGCTAACTCTAGGCTCTGACAACCACCTCTGATGACAACTCCAGCAAACAACTTCGAGCTCCAACAACTACCTACCTCCAATGATAAATTCCGCGCGACGAAATCTGGACTCCAACAACCACCTTCGATGATAACTCCGATAGCTAACTCCGAGCTCCAACAACCTTTGCGCAACCAACTCCGATGACTAATTCTAGCCTCCGACAACCACCTTCGGTGACCCAACTCCGACGACCACCTTCGTGCTACCAACTCTGACGACCAATTGGCTTCGACAACAAATTCAATTGACCAACTCTGACAACCACCTTTGTAGGCTCTGACAACCACCTTTGTAGGCTCTGACAACCACCTTCGACTACAAACTCCATGAAAATCACCTTTGAGAGAGCAACTCTGACGGCCAACTCGAGGCTTCAATAACCACCTTCGACAACAAACTTCAATAACCAACTCTAATACCACCTTCATGCAACTAACTTCGGGCTTCGACAGTCACCTCTGACTACAATCTCCAACAAAAATCATCTTTGATGATCAACTTCGACGACCACTTTCGTCCAACCAACTCCGAGATTCGAAAACCACCTCCGATGACAAACTTCGACAACCAATTCCAATACACCTTCATGTGACAAACTTTAGGCTCCGAAAACCACCTTTGACTACACACTCCAAGAAAAATCATCTTCGATAATCGACTTCGACAACTACTTCTTACTATTATAAGACTGATGACTGTTAAAATATGTTGTAGGGTTGTTGATTTTATAAAAAAATTTATTTTGTCTACATTAAGTGTATTATTTATACGTAATGAATTCACATATCAAATGAGTGTTAAGAATAATTAGACGAAAAGTATGTAGCATATAACAAAAAAAAAAATCATAAAATAAAAAATCTTGTTCTTGGAACATTTGCCAACAAGAATTAGTGAAAAATAGAGATTTATTCTCTGATGATTCTCCAAATTTAGAGGAAATGAAAATGAAACTGTTGAAGAATTGTGATGACATTCCATTGGCTATTACAATGATGGGGCGATTTAATTAAAAAAAATTTATGACATAGGAAAAATATAGAGCAATAATAAGAAAAAGAAGAAAAAGAAGACGATAATAAAATTCATGGAGAAAAATTAGCTAGAATCAAAAGTTTGATTTCGCTTTAGTTTTTTCATTTTATTTAACCATATTTCTACAAGAAATATAATGGATTAAATGTTGTTCATTGCCCAAAAAAGAAAGAAAGAAACAAAGAAAAGTTTTGAAAATTAAAAGAAAAAATTGCAATCCATATTTTATTCAAACGAAAATTGGTAGAATTATTGAATAAAAAAGTTTCAAAACAAAAATAATAATCATAAAAACATATTATTTAATATTAAAAAAATTGCAGCATATATCACATATGAACTTAATTCTGCACCTAAATATAGACATATAAACTTAGACCAAATAACTCTGCATCCTAAACACAAACCAACTTATGAATTCAGACATATGAACTCCAAATATCCTATCTTAACTCAAGTGCCACAAACAACTTCTTAAAAATTTTACAATCAAACTTAAAAAGCTTAAAACATGTTTGATAACGGTTTTGAAATGGTTAAAATCACTTTTGTTGTATTTAAAATTACTCTAAAATACATTTTTAGTTACTCAAAATCCGAATATTTAATTTACACCTTCCATACATCTTTTATATTATTAAAATTGATTTTAAATAGTTAACAACATTTTTTTTGAATAATTTTAAAAACCACACAAATAATTTTAATTATTCTCGAATCATTTTCAAATTTGCAATCAGTTTCGAGAACTAAATTTATAATTTAACTAAACAATTGAAGTGATATGATCTAAAAAATAGTTGATAAATCGAACTTTTAATGAAATAATGATTTAATACTATGATAATTTCTGTGTCCACTTTGGGGGGAGATACTAAATGAGGGGAAAAAAAAGGATGGAGGAAAAAAATGGAATTCAAAGATAACTGCCGGATAGAACACGACACACGAGTGGCTTAAAAGCATGAGAAAGAGAAAAAGAGGTAATAAAAAGACAAAAAAAAAAAAGAAAAAAGAAAAAAGAAAAAAAGAAAAAAGAAAAAAAGAAACAACCAAACTCTATCTCTCTTCTTAATAACAGTAACCAAGAAAGAAAGAAATGGAAAACAGCGTAATAATAATAATAAGTAAGTTTAGAATTTAAAAAAAAAGAAAAAAAAAAGAAAAACAAGTCAGCCGCCATCCAGTCAAACCCACGAGTTTTGACCAAAACACAGTCAACAATCTCCCAAGAGACTCCCTTTCCTGGAACCATCCTCCTCTTCTTCTTCAATACCCATTTTCCTTTCCTTCTTTAACTTTCTCTTTTCACCATTTCTCTTCACAAATCTCTCTCTTTCTCTCTCTCTTCTTCTTCTTCTCCCATGGCCTCCTCTTCCGGGAGCGTAGACACCTCTGCTAATTCTCATCCTTCTTTCACTTTCTCTACTCATCCTTTTATGACTTCTTACTCTGACCTTCTCGCTTCCTCCAACAACGATCCTCCTTCCTCCGCCGCACCCCACGCTTCTCTCCGCGGTTCCGGTACTGGGGTTCCTAAATTCAAATCCCTCCCTCCTCCTTCTCTCCCTCTCTCTCCTCCTCCCATGTCTCCTTCTTCCTTTTTCGCTATTCCTCCTGGCTTGAGTCCCGCTGAGCTTCTTGATTCCCCTGTTCTTCTCAGTGCTTCTCATGTACGCTTTTTTCCATTTTAATCTCAATGGGTTCGTTTTATTTTCATTAAATTGATGATGGTTTAATGGGTTTTTTGTTTTTGGGTTCAGGTTCTGCCGTCGCCGACTACCGGGAGTTTCCCGTCTCAGTCGTTGAATTGGAAGAGCAATTCTGGGTGTAATCAGCAGAGCATTAAGGAAGAAAACAAATATTTGTCCAATTTCTCATTTCAAACTCAATCGTCAAAGTTTCCGCCGACGTCTTTTCAGCCTTCATCCACCACAGCTCCTACGGTACGTTAGATCGAAACAATTGACTCTGTTTTTTTTTTCTTCCTTTTATTCATTTCATTATATCTCTGGTTCATTTCGTTATAATTCAGACTCAGGGATGGAGTTTTCAAGAACAGCGGAAGAAAGAGGACGGTTTCTCGTCGGAGAAGAATATGGTGAAGCCGGAGTTCGGATCGATGCGGAGCTTCTCACCGGAATATGGGGTTGTTCAAAACCAGAGCCAAAACAACGGCAGCGGGGAGTTGCAGTCTGACTACGGCAATAATTACCCTCAACAATCTCAGACGTTGAATCGAAGGTCGGACGACGGCTACAACTGGAGAAAATACGGCCAAAAACAGGTTAAAGGAAGTGAAAATCCGAGAAGCTATTATAAGTGCACTTTCCCCAATTGCCCAACTAAGAAAAAGGTTGAAAGATCCTTAGATGGACAGATCACGGAGATTGTTTACAAAGGCAGCCATAACCATGCCAAGCCCCAATCCACGAGGAGGTCGTCACTGTCGTCAGCCGGTTCTTCCCACGCCCTGGTGGCTTTGATTCCGGCTACTAATGAGATGGCGGACCAATCATTTACAACCCAAGGCAGCGGCCAATTCGACGGCGTTGCAACGCCGGAGAATTCCTCAATTTCAATCGGCGACGACGACTTCGATCGAAGCTCTCAAAAGAGCAAATCCGGAGGGGACGATTTTGATGAGGACGAACCAGAGGCTAAGAGATGGTGAGAGCTCGGTTTTTGAAAATTGACTCTGTTACGTTTCTGTGTTTTGTAAACTAAGGATTTGTGAATTGTTTTTCAGGCGAAGGGAAGGTGACAACAATGAAGGTATTTCGGCGGTCGGTAGCCGGACGGTGAGAGAGCCGAGAGTCGTCGTCCAAACCACCAGCGACATCGACATTCTGGACGATGGTTACCGGTGGAGGAAGTACGGCCAGAAAGTTGTGAAGGGAAACCCAAATCCAAGGTGAAAACAATCTCTCATATCATTTCCTACGCAAATCCCAACTTTCAATCCAACAATGATTAAATACATGAGAGTCATATATGTTTGAAATTCTACTATATTATCGTATCAAATAAGTAAATCTTGCATTGTTTTGAACAAGTTTAAACACAAACTCTAACTTTAGTCTAAGAGATTATAAATAGGTTATTTATTGGTCTAACATGAATAGATGATTATACTAGTTGAATTATACTCGTTTTAACTGTTGCACCATAATCATCTCATCTAAAGATTTTGAGTTGATATAGTATAAAAATATCTAAAAAAAGTTGAGGGGATATTTGCAGGAGTTACTACAAATGCACAAATCCAGGATGTCCAGTAAGAAAGCACGTGGAGAGAGCTTCACATGATCTAAGAGCAGTGATCACAACTTATGAAGGGAAGCACAACCATGATGTTCCACCAGCACGTGGCAGTGGAAGCCATTCCCTCAGCCGTCCATTCCCCAGCAACGACCCTCCGGCCACGGCGATCCGCCCATCGGCAGTGACCCATCAGTCAAACAACGGGGGGCATTTGCAAGGTCTAAGGCTGCAGCAATCTTCAGAGTCCCAAACAGCATTCACAGTGGAAATGGTGCAAAATGGGAATGGATTTTCATTCCCAGAATTTGGAAACTCAATGGGAATGGGAGTAGGATCCTACATCAACCAAACACAGCCTAATGACAATTTGTTAATCAGAGCTAAAGAAGAGCCAAGAGATCATGACATGTTCATCCAATCTCTCCTATGTTAGAGAGAGTTGGGTTCCAAACAAAGGAGTTTTTCCTAAATTTTTTCCTCTTTTGGGGTTTCTTCAAATCCAAAAAAGAGAGAAAAACAGGCACAAAAACACATCAAATAAGGTTCATTTAATTCTTTTTTTGCTTGTATATTTTTTCATAGGGGCTCGTTGGGTTATTATTTTTTTTTTCTTTCCTTTTCTGTAGTATTTATAATACACCTGTATGTTATAGTGAAGTCATATATAAGAATTATACCTTCATTATTATTATTTTTAGTTATTAATGTTTTCTTTTGAATTTGAATATATAAAATAAATTCGTGAAATAAATGTTCGATTTTTTTTTTTTATTTTTAAATTAACTAATTCGAGTGAGGAGAGGCACACACATAATTAGATATGTGTATGGGTTTGTTGTGGGTCCTACAGAAGAGAGAGAGGTGATGACGTCATTGATGACATCAGCATGGAAGTTTGAACGAGTCAAAGAAAGCGGTGGAGGGTAGGGATGGAGTGGTGTGAGATTGCTTGGCGGAGAAGTTGAAGGCCAAAAGTCAACTTTTGGGGAGAGAGCGGAAATGACTATTTTAACCCACGTTCACACGGGGTTATTTCGGTAAAAATAGAATGAGAAGATCGCCTACGTGAAGGACACGGAAAAGTTTATAGTTACATTACACTATAGTTAGGGGCACTAAAAGAAGTGATGATTTTGAAGAATTGAATCAAATCAATTTCTACAATTTGGATTGGATTATAGATTAATCTTTAAAAAAAAATTTAGTTGTATTTGTTCATAGATTTATCTAAAATTACCTTAGAATAAATCCAAATTTATTACTGATTTTAAAATGTATTTTTTACGGAATTATTAATCTTAGTTCATTATTTATAAATAATTAGAAACATAAATTACTATTTCTTAAAACAAAAAGTTCAATAAATTCTTCACAGAATTCAAATCAACTCAATCCAAATGTTCATACTTGTATTGAGTTAAGTTCATTATTTAGGTATTTTTTTTTTTATTACAAATCGATTTGAAGAATATAATTGACATGGGTATAAAAAGTATCTCGACCCAATCCAACGCAACATAAGAACACTCTTATATACATCATCAAGGGGCTGTTTGGGGGCACAACATGAGATGATATATCCATACATCCTATATCATGTCAGTATTTGGAGACCCAATATCCAATCTCACCGATTTTAATTTTTTGTGGGCCAATTTTCAGAACGTGGTATCTCACCGTCATTTTTCTTCCACGTATCGTATATCATCTCAATATTTGAACATATTCGATCAAACTCGATCGTTCATAGAACTCCTCAAATATCAAAACTCCCCACATCATATATCATTTGTGTCTAAACAACCCGTAAATGACATGCCAAATAAATAGAATGGGTATATATCACCATAATTCTATAAAATTTTCTAGATGTCACGGAGTAAATAGGGAAGAGATTTCCTAAAAGAAATAAAAAATATATATAGAAAAAGAAAAGGTGACATTTGGCAAAAGATGATTGGTGAATGGGGGTTTGTCCACCCACCGACTTGTCGTAACCAGATTTGGAATTGAATATGTGGGGGTGTTTTCTAATCCCTTTCACATGCTACAAACAATACAATATCTATTATCTTCTCCCCCAACATTTTTTTATTCTCTTCTAAATTTTGGAAAAAAAAAAAAAAAATCAACTTTTTGTCCTTATCTCATCTTATTATATCTTAATAACGGGTTAAGGAAAGAATCAGTTTTGAACTGTTTTCTCTTTGTCAAGTCCTAAATTTACAAAGCATATCATTTAATATAAATTTTAAATATTCAATTTAAATCATAAAATAGCATTTAACAATTTAGAATATTAAATATTTTATTCTTATTTATATAATCATTAATTTTAATTTTTAACTATTATTATTTCAATTGACAAACATATTAAGAATGTTAGTATCTCAATAGTTTTACCATTTCACTACATTATACTCTTAATTTAAATCATAAAATATAATTTAAAACTAAAATAAGAGAGTAAAAATGTTATGGGCTAGATTATCGAGATGTGTCAAGATTGAGAGTCTAGAGATAGGAGGGTTAAAGACATTGATGGAAGCTTGAAATGGATGACCCGAGGCTAATGGATCCCATGTCCCACCAGATCTGAGTGGATTGGTCAATACCCATTGTAGAGCTTAAAAGACCCACAGAGAAGCTCAGAGGACTCATGGGGACCTAGTATTTGTAGTACCATGATGGATTCATGGAAGACCTCTGTAGAATCCATGGAGGACCTTAAGACCCATGAAAGACTCATGAAGAACCTCAAGACCCATGGGGTCTAACAATACTATGGAAGACCTCTATGAGATTTGTGGAAGACCTCAGTAGAAGTTATACAAGACCCATGGAGAACCTCGCAGGATCCATGGAGACTTATAAGTATCATAGTGGACTTCTAGTCCCATGGGGATCTTGGAGGACCTTTATACAAGACACTTGGAGATCACGTAGAGAACTTTTGTAGGACTCATGGAGGTTTTAGTAGT
Organism: Benincasa hispida; assembly: GCF_009727055.1. Classification (NCBI taxonomy): domain Eukaryota; kingdom Viridiplantae; phylum Streptophyta; class Magnoliopsida; order Cucurbitales; family Cucurbitaceae; genus Benincasa; species Benincasa hispida. The sequence continues at coordinate 14,949,398 of NC_052356.1, read as the reverse complement.
ACCACAAAGGACCTAGCAGTACCATGCAGAACCTATACACTTCTGCGTAGACCAAGCAGGTGGTCGTCCAAATTCCTAAAGGACAACTCATAAAGGGGATGTTGGAGAGTTGGTTGGGTGAAACATCATTTACCACTTCAAGTAGTAATATTATAACTACCCAACAAGTAACGATTCAACGATCCAAAAGTTAAAGAGGGTAGTTATGAGACTAAATGTTTGTTACACAATATTAAGTCTATATAAAGGATGAAAAACAATGACATTTACTCTAAAAACACTCTATGCTACTCTCTACTCCTAGTACTCATCAACCCATTATTGACTTAAGTGTCAGGGTATCAATGACATGACACCACACCGATGTTTAATGTCAATATTTTGTCGAACACTTGTGATTTTTTTCTTTAAAATACAAATTTACTAGTTGATCCATTTTTTGGTATCAAAAGAAAACGATCTACTGATTTTTTGAATAATACTTTTAGTTCTCCTAAATAATTTAAACTAATACACATAAGAAAAAAAAAACCTAAAGTGAAACTTAAAAAATATGGCACTGCACAAGTATGCAAAATGAACTTCCTCTGACTTGTTGGTTAACCATTTAGCTTTTGAAAATTAAGCTTATAAATAACCCTTCCATCTTTAGGTCTATTTGCTTTGTTACCTACTTCTCTACCAATATTTTCAAAATCTAAGATAAGTTAAAAAGAGAGTTTTTAAAGCATATTTTTGCTTTTCAAATATGACTAATAATTAATATCTTTTATTTAAAAAAGATAAACTATTATCATAAGAAATTAAGAGAAAGTGAACATAATAATAATAATAAAAAAAAAAAAATTAAATTTGGCTAAGAAATGGGTGGGTCTTGTAGAGACTATGAAGACACGTAATTTCATGCAAAATCAAAGCCGGTGATTCTTCTGTGACTTTTGAGGTCCGGACTATCTTGAATTATAATATTAATGTCAGAGTGACATTTATCTTTGTGCATCCCACCAGATTAGAAGTTTCATCTTAATCTTTTTTTGAAATATTTTAATTTCTTTTTATGTAAGTGATGAGGGAGATACATGTTGGATTGTATGTCCTAAAACTCGTAGTTTGTAAATTGATAAACATATTCTGTTTTGTTTTTCGATAAAATTGTTATTGAAATTGTAATCTTGAATCCAATAAACTAAGGTTCTGAGTCTATTTAATGTAGTTTGAACTTTATGTAGTGACATAAATGTGGATCAAGTTCAAATATATAGCCAAAATGGTCTATAGTATATGAATAAGGTTAGACGTCTTATTCTGGGGACACTATGGATGCAGCTCACTTTGTAGTTAGTACAAACGATGTGATCCTGAATCTTTCATATAGAGATATGAAACTGGGGGCATCCTATGTAAAGAGTTTACATAAAACTAAACCATGAAATAGTCACTTTTTACGTTCTAAACGCCGTTTTATGTATAAAACTGACTATTTCGTTAATTGATGACCTAGGTAACTTAATCTTAATCCTGAGCTAACTATGAACTCTTGTTCACTCGGAATCATCCTTAGATCTGCATAGGTGAGGGCAACTTATTATCGCTGGCCCAATAAGCCTCTCATTTCAGGGGTAAGATCAGGTGGATAGCTGGGAACATAGGGTGCAAGATGGAATTCATTCTTACCCGTTATAGGGATAGTAGATAGGTTGTTCCCTTTAGTACTGAATCTAGGTCTTGAACAAGGGGCCCTACCCTCTCCTTGGTCCGAGAGGGGTTNCTATTCGTTAATTGATGACCTGGGTAACTTAATCTTAATCCTGAGCTAACTATGAACTCCTGTTCACTCGGAATTATCCTTACATCTGCATAGGTGAGGGCAGCTCATCATCGCTGGCCCAATAAGCCTCCCATTTCAAGGGTAAGATCGGGTGGATACCTGAGAATATAGGATGCAACACAAAATTCACTCCTATCCGATATAGGGATAGTAGATAGGTTGTTCCCTTTAGTACTGAATCTAGGTCTTGAACAAGGGGCCCTACCCTCTCCTTGGTCCGAGAGGGGTTCGGTTTATAGGTTGGACCTTAAACCAATTGTTTATTAGAGGATCAATGGAACTTAAGGAACAAGATGTAGACTTGGGGGTAAAATAGTTTTTATGACCCAGCCAAGATTACGAACAACCTGTGAAAGATTAGCTTACTAATCATGATTATATCATATGAACAAAAATATATCTATAGTGAGGGGAGTGCAACTATGAGACTATAGTGGAATGACCCCTGAGTTAATGAATGTTGATTAGTTCTGTCTAAAGAGTTTAGCCAGCTAATCTCGGATCATTGGAGCCCATGATCTATAGGTCCATTAGGTTCCCTTACTAGCTCATATGGAATAAACTTAGAACAATATGATAGAATAATTCAAATTGTTCGAATTAGTTAAAGAGAGAGAAAACGAGAAGTATATGTGATATAGTAGTCGGTTTTTCAGTTTAGAGATATAACCTTAATATTTAAATGTGATTTAAATATTAAGAATATGAATACGTGCATATTTGGAAGCTCGAAAATAATGGAAATGGTCAAAGATATAAAAAGTCAAAGAGTTAACTTTTGACTTTGAAAAGTCAAACTTTGACTGACCTTATATTCAAATGTGATTTGAATTTCTAGAAAATGAATGCGGATTCATGCTCCGGAGGTCAAAATTAGTCAGCACGGAAAAAATCATAAAAAGTTAAAATATTGACTTTTTGGTCAAAGTTTGACTTTGACAAAATGACTATTTTGCACTTTGACTAAAGTTAATGGGAAAATCCAAACTTTTGTTGGATAATTCCACTAACAAAATAGTGGGCTAGGTGTTGGCTTATAGTGGAGACATTAAGGCCACTTAGATAGTGATTCTTGGTGGTTGGTTTTTATGAATTTGTTACTTTTACATGGCCCTTTTCTATAAATATGGGCTTTTCAATTTGGATTAAATTTTTTTGCTACTTTTGCCAAAATAATTTTCAAAATTGGGCTGGAAAATAAAAACCCAAACCCAACCCAAAATCTATCTTCTAATTCCATCTCTTTCTCTCTCTCGGTTTCTTCATCCATCGGGTTCCACGATCCGATTCTGAGTCCAGAGGATAGTAGGTTAGCTCTAGTGGTGGTCCAAAAGAGTTCGGGTCGAGTTTCAATGAGGAAAAACATTTTTCGGGAGCTACAAATGTTGTATCCTATCCAAATTAATTTACTGCTTTTCCTTCATTTGCATGCTAATTTCCTTTTAATTAAAAGTAATTAGAGTATAATTAGATCCTTATTCCACTGTGTATGTCTCGTGTTCCATCATGTGGTATCAGACATGCTTTAATTACGCTCAATTGCTTTTGGTGGGTGTTTTTTTCCTTTCTATTCAAAGATTAAATGAAATATGGACTAAAGTGGATTTATTATGATTTTGGCATTGTTTTTCTTTAAATTTCTTGTGAAAATTTGTAATTGCTCACATGTTTATGAGCATTAATGTGTGAAAAAGGGTTTGTAAATTTGTTGGAGTCATTAGAGTTGAAATTAGGTTGTAATTACTTGATTCTGGGAGAGAGGACAACATAAAAAATTGGAGAAAAATGGTTCACAGACCCGAGAGAAGGCTCCCAGACCCGACCCGGTTCGAAGTAGCCCCGCGCGTGCCAACTGTCGACGATGTGTTCGACCCATTTTGCACCCCGACCCAGTTTCGCCTGCCCCGCCCGGATCCGACTAGCATGCCCGTGCGCCCATCTACTCGCGACCCACGCACCCGTGCGTTCCGTTAGACCCGCCCTACCCCGTGCCTCCGTTGACCGTGCCAACATGCATTGACCAACCGGTCTAGATGGTCTGGATCGGTCTGTTTGACCTGGTTGAGCCGGTATGACCGGTTCAACTTGATTTTTGGTGTTTTTAGGCTGGTTCGAGTGGTTTCTGAGCAGTTCCAGATGGTTCAAAGTGTTTGAAGCCAGTTCCGGGAAGATGGTTGCTGATTTATGTAATAAATTAGTTATTTATTTGTTTTTAATGCCAAAATCGGTCCACTTTAGTATTGTTTACCTATTATGCATGTGATGTATAATGTTGTTTGATTATGTGTGCATATAGTATGCCATATAGTTTTAAAACCCCACCATAGGAAAAGCATGTAACATGCATTTGTTATATCTTATAAGTGGTATAAAATATATACTATGCATGCTTAGTTTTAATATAAGTGTTATATTAAAACATCTTTGTTTGAAAGAAGCATGTTATAGATGAATGCTTTAGGGTTATAATTGTTATAATTTATTTTATAATTGTTATAAAATAACATAGACTTCTAAAATTTATAACAAAGATAAGATGCATGCTCACTCAGGGTTAACCATCGAGCAATCCCAATTTTCATAGAAAATAGGTCGATATCTTGTAAAACCAAAGTTACAAGAAAACTCATCCGACAAGATCTTGTCAAAAAGTCAGATAAGATGACTAAGGTTGAAGGCTTTTAAGTTGATGATTCACGGAACACCTACTACCTGGAGATTGAGTCGGCGTCTGAGTTAGGTTAAACCGGTTTTATGAGCATACGTAAGCAGTGTGAGGTAATACAATTTATTTATCACTTAGACATCGTAGGTTAAAAATCCAGTATAAAAGTTATACTCGAATGAATCACCTAGACTTAGTATATGTTTAGTTAGCCGAAATGTATCGCTAAGTATTTTATACCTTAACCGTCTAGAACACTTCAGCTGGATAGAAGTAATGTACTTTTAGCTCTAGTGTCCTTAAGAGTTCACACCGTGAGATTCATGCTTGGCTTTGGGCCGTCCTAGGAGCAGATTCCATTCGGAGAGTGTTTGCATGAGTCAATACTAAGGTGAATAGGGGAAGTTGTTCATAGTAAGTGGGAAAAGGAAGTGTGTCAACACATCCTACGGTCTCTTCCATTAGGTCGCACCGTGAGATTTCCTATAATGCGCCTGCATGTTTGCCCTGGAGCGACCTTACCAAATCAGAGGGTTGTATTATAGGATTCGGAACTCCGCGAACTCTAGAAATTGATAGGTCTCTCAGGTCCGTTTTCATTCTTTTCTTTCCAACTTCGGGAAGCATAATGATTCCGATCTTTGAGGTCTGAAAATGGAGGGTCACACTTACGATAATTACTAAGTGTTAGTAAATTCTTGACCAAAGTAGTGATAACTAAAAGTGCTATAAGAATACAAGTAATTCTGGGGTTAGCATCTAGTCAAGATTTTCTTGGTTCAAAAGAGGAATAATTGACTGCCTTTTTGGTGGAGGTTACTCTAAACTTTTGAAATATCGTTACAAAATATAATAATGAAGGGTACAATTGTTAGTTTTTTTTTTTTGCTAAACTTGATTTTGATTTAAAAAGATTAATGTTTTTTTTACAAAAATGATATGTTTTTCTTTTCAACATGACTAGCTCTTTAGTTCAACTATTAGTTTCTGAAACTTAACGGACGACAACTACTCAACATGGAAAAAAAAAATCTTGAATTCAACACTAGAATAGATGTATCTGAGATTTGTTCTAATTGAGGAATGTCCTCAGGCTCCTGCCTCAAAAGAAGCACCAGATATAATAAGTGGAACGTATAGTATATAGATGCTTAAAACATGTTTAGTGGAGTAGTGATACCTGGAAACCTGGATTATGGATTCAGGAAGCACTTAAATACATGATTTCGCTATCGTCACTTTTCAGGAAAACTAGTTTCCTGGAAAAAGCTGAAGAAAGGCGAAGATCACCCTCAAGTTAGAACAAGAGAGGTTGTCATCGGCCGGAAGCAAGTGAGAGTTTTGAAGGTTTTTTTCAACGATAGATATCATTGCATACTTAAAAAATGTTTTGTATGCTCCTTAAAAATGAGACGAAATTTAATATCTATCAGATGTATCATTGAAAAGTATAAAGTATCTTTTGAAGTTAATGAAGCGCTTCATCTTTCAGAAAAGGTAGTTTCACAATTTGTTCTGCTTACTTTGAAAACAACTTATAAAAGTTAAGACCAACTAAAGAAAAATTTGTCTTAAATACTGAGATGTTTAGAACAGCCGAAACTCAGAATAAAAGACAAAAAGTTTCTTCTAATGCCTATCTATGGCACTTAAGACTTGGCCACATAAATCTCAAAAGGATTGAGAGATTGGTTAAGAATGGACTCTTAAACTAGTTAGAAGACAATTCTTTACCTTTATGTGAGTCTTGTCTTGAGGGAAAAGTGACTAAGAGATCTTTTACTGGAAAAGGTCTCAAAGCCACAATACCCTTAGAGCTCGTACATTCGGACCTCTATGGATCGATGAATGTCAAAACTCGAGGTGGGTATGAATATTTCATCAGTTTTATTGATGATTATTCAAGGTATGGTCATATTTACCTAATGCATCACAAGTCTGATTCTTTTGAAAAGTTCAAAGAATATAAGGCTGAGGTTGAGAACCAGTTAGGTAAAACAATTAAGACACTATGATCAGATCAAGGTGGGAAGTACATGGACTTAAGATTCCAGGACTATATGATAGAACATGGAATCAAGTCACAACTTTCTGCACCTAATATGCCTCAACAGAAAGGTGTATCTGAAAGAAGAAACAGAACCTTGTTGGACATGGTTCGCTCAATGATGAGCTTTGCTAAGTTACCTGATTCCTTTTGGGGACATGCATTAGAGACTGTTGTCTATATTTTGAATAACGTTCCCTCTAAAAGTATTTCAGAAACACCTTATGAGCTATGGAAAGGGCGTAAAGGCAGTTTACGTCACTTTAGGATTTGGGGATGCCTGACACATGTGTTGGTGCAAAATCCTAAAAAATTGGAACGTCGTTCAAAACTATGCCTATTTGTAAGTTATCCAAAAGAAACAAAAGGTGGTCTATTTTACGATCCTCAAGAGAATAAGGTATTTGTATCGACAGATGCCACATTCTTAGAGGAAGGCCACATAAGAAGTTATCAACCTCGCAGTAGACTAGTATTGAATGAAATTTTCAAATACGCTACAGATAGAACTAGTTCATCTACTAAGGTAGTAGATAAAATTAGTACATCTGGTTGGTCACATCCTTCTCAAGAGTTGAGAATGCTTCGACGTAGTGGAAGGGTTGTTTATCAGCCTGACCGTTACTTGGGTTTAACAGAAACACAAGTCATCATACCTGATGACGGCATAGAGGATCCATCGACCTATAAACAGGCGATAAAAGATGTGGACCGTGATCAGTGGGTCAAAGCCATGAACCTCGAAATGGAGTCTATGTACTTCAATTATGTCTGGGAACTTGTAGATCCACCAAATAATGTAAAACCAATTGGTTGTAAGTGGATCTATAAGAGAAAACGAGACCAAGCCGGTAAAGTACAGACTTTTAAAGCTCGACTTGTGGTAAAGGGTTATACTCAGAGAGAGGGAGTAGACTATGAAGAAACTCTCTCCCGTTGCCATGCTTAAGTTGATTAGAATACTCTTATCCATTGCCACCCTTTATGACTATGAAATTTGGCAGATGGATGTCAAGGCAGCCTTTCTAAATGGCGATCTTGAGGAAAGTATCTATATGGCTCAACCAGAGGGGTTTATTGCATAGGGTCAAGAACAAAAGGTTTGTAAGCTTCAAAAATCCATTTATGGGTTGAAACAAGCTTCTAGATCTTGGAATATAAGTTTTGATACTGCGATCAAATCTTATGGCTTTGAACAGAATGTTGACGAGCCTTGTGTTACAAGAAGATCGTTAATTATACTATAGCGTTTTTAGTTTTATATGTTGACGATATTCTACTCATTGGAATGAAGTAGGTTACCTAATTGACATCAAAAAATGGCTAACAACGCAGTTCCAAATGAAAGATTTGGGAAATGCGCAGTATGTTCTCGGGATTCAGATTATTCGGAACCGCAAGAACAGAATACTAACCATGTCTCAAGCAACTTATATAGATAAAATATTGTCTAGGTATAAAATGCAGAATTCCAAAAGAGGTATGTTACCTTACAGATATGGAATTCATTTTCAAATGATCAATGTCCTAAGACACCTCAAGAGGTTGAGGATATGAGACATATTCCCCATGCTTCCGCAGTAGGGAGCCTGATGTATGCAATATTATGTACTAGACCTGACAGATGCTACGCAGTAGGGATAGTCAGTAGGTATCAGTCCAATCCTTGATATGATCATTGGACTTCCATTAAGAATATCCTCAAGTATCTTAGGAGAACGAGAAACTACATGCTCGTGTATGGTACTAAAGATTTGATCCTTACTGGATACACTAACTCTGATTTTCAAACCGATAAAGATGCAAGAAATTCTACATCGGGATCAGTGTTCATTCTGAATGGAGGAGCAGTAGTGCAGAGAAGTGTGAAGCAAAACTGTGTTGTGGATTCCACAATGGAAGTTGAATACGTAGCTGCATGTGAAGTAGCAAAAGAACCAGTATGGTTGAGGAAATTCTCGATAGATTTGGAAGTCGTTCCCAATATGCATCTACCTATCACCCTATATTGTGATATTAGTGGTGCAATTGCAAATTCAAGAGAACCAAGAAGCCACAAGCACGACAAGTATATTAAGCACAAATACCATCTGATCCGGGAGATTGTACATCGTGGAGACATTGTAGTAACCCAGATATCTTTTGAGTAAAATGTTGCTGATTCTTTTACAAAAGCCCTCACGGCTAAAGTGTTTGAAGGTCACCTACAGAGTCTAGGTCTATGAAGTTTGTAAACTAGGACAAGTGGGAGAACTTTTGGGTATATGCCCTAGTTTATTATATTCATAAGTTTATTGTACTCATATGTTTCTCACTTAAATTCAACATTGTGATATTGCACTAGGAGTTTTAGTCCAAGTGGGAGTTTGTTGGATTTTATGATCCTAAAACTCATAGTTTGTAAATTAATAAACATATTCTGTTTTGTTTTTCGATAAAATTGTTATTGAAATTGTAATCTTGAATCCAATAAACTAAGGTCCTGAGGCTATTTAATATAGTTTGAACTTTATGTAGTGACATAAATGTGGATCAAGTTCAAATATATAGTCAAAATGGTCTATAGTATATGAATAATGTTGGGCGCCTTATTCTAGGGACAATATGGATGCAGCCCACTTTGTAGTTAGTACAAACGATGTGATCATGAATCCTTCATATAGAGATATGAAAGTGGAGACATCTTATGTAAAGAGTTTACATAAGACTGAACCATGAAATAGTCACTTTTTACGTTCTAAACGCCGTTTTATGTATAAAACTGACTATTTCATTAATTGATGACCTAGGTAACTTAATCTTAATCCTGAGCTAACTATGAACTCCTGTTCACTCGGAATTATCCTTAGATCTGCATAGGTGAGGGCAGTTCATTATCGCTGGCCCAATAAGCCTCCCATTTCAGGGGTAAGATCAGGTGGATAGCTGGGAACATAGGGTGCAAGATGAAATTGTTCATTAAAGAATCAGTGGAACTTAAGAAACAAGTGTAGTCTTGGGGGTAAAATGATTTTTATGATCCAACCGAGATTACGAACAACCTGTGAAGGATTAGATTACTAATCATAGTTAACACAAATATATCTATAGTGAGGGGATTGTAACTACGAGACTATAGTGGAATGACCCGTGAGTTAACGAATGTTGATTAGCTCCGTCTAAGAAGTTTAGCCAGATAATCTCGGATCGTTAGAGCACATGATCTATAGGTCCATTAGGTCCCCCTTCTAGCTCATATGGAATAAATTTAGAACAGTTTGATAGAATAATTCGAATTGTTCGAATTAGTTGAAGAAAGAGAACCGACAAGTATATGTGATATAGTGATCGGTTTTTCAGTTTAGAGATACAGCTTTAATATTTAAATGTAATTTAAATATCAAGAATATGAATACGTTCATATTCGGAAGCTCAGAAATAATGGAAATGGTCAAAGATGTAAAAAGTCAAAGAGGTGACTTTTGATTTTGAAAAGTTAAACTTTGACTGACCTTATATTCAAATGTGATTTGAATTTCGAGAAAATGAATACGGATTCATACTTGGGAGGTCAAAATTACGAAAAAAATCATAAAAAGTCAAAATGTTGACTTTTTGGTCAAAATTTGACTTTAACAAAATGACTATTTTGCCCTTTGACTAAAGTTTGTGGGAAAATCCAAACTTTTGTTGGATAATTCCACTAACAAAATAGTGGGCTAGGTGTTGGCTTATAGTGGAGACATTAAGCCCACTTAGATAGTGGATTTTAGGTGTTGGGTTTTTATGAATTTATTATATGCAATTTTGCATAGTTCTTTTCTATAAATATGGGCTTTTCAATTTGGATTAAAAAACTTTTGCCACTTTTGCCAAAATAGTTTTCAAAATTGGACTGAAAAATAAAAACCCAAACCCAACCCAAAATCTATCTTCTAATTCCATCTCTTTTTCTCTCTCGGTTTCTTCATCCATCGGGTCTCACAACCCGGTTCTGAGTCCAAAGGATAGTAGGTTATTTCTAGTGGTGGTCCGGAAGAGTTCGTATCGAGATTCAACGAAGAAAAGCATTTTTCGGGAGCTACAAAAGTTGTATCCTATCCAAATTAATTTACTGCTTTTCCTTCATTTTCATGCTAATTTTCTTTTAGTTAAAAGCAATTAGAGTGTAATTAGATCATCATTCCGCTGCCCATGTCTCGTGTTCCATCAATACATAAATTAAAGATAAGTACATCTTGCACTAAACTATTACCCTTACTCATGGTAGAAATTCCCATCGAAATTTCAGTAGGGGAAGTTTTTGTTTTTCCTCGTATTTGGATGAAATTTCTAGATTTTTTTGGTTTTTTATTGAAATTTCAAGATATTTCGAGAAAACTTCGTTTTTTTGAATTTAGCTACACGCAATTGTATAGTTCACACGCCAATATCATTAATGTACTACCTTTTCTAATTTAAATTTATTTTCTTGAATTTTCAATTTTATTTTCAATCAGAAACTTTCATTTCTAAAGAAATTGAATTTGAAAAAAATCACAAAAAAGAACATATAATTTTTTAACCTCATTTGAACTTTTTCCATTAAATTTTCACATCATTTCACCTCAAAATATTCCTAAACTTTAAATTATTTTATAATTTTTTTCATTTATGTTTTAATTTCTTGCTCTTGCATTGACATTTTTCGTATGCCTCTAAATGTTGTCTTACCTTGTAGAAATAAAGGTTAATGGTCAATTTATAGTCTAATTAAGTTAAAATCAAAGTTTTATTAACTAATTATAACAATTTTCATCAATTTTCATAAAATTTTTCAAATTTCTATCAATATTTCCATAGAATCGGGACCTCGATATTTTCATCGACATGATATTTTAAACGTTGCCCTTACTACATATAAAATTCAATTATAAACATCATGAATTATGTGTAAGATAGATACCCATTCTTAGTGTCAAAAGCTAAATGTCACTCCCTCCATACATCATGTATGTTGCCATGTATCTTGTAGGGGGGCATTTTGTGCGTGATAAAAGCATAGAGTTGAGTTGGTAATTATTATTTTGGAGAGTTAAATTGTCTGTGTTTGTTGTGCTAAGTTGAGTTGAGTTGGTAATTATTGTTTGAGTTTGGTGTGTAAAGTTGAGTTGAGTTGAGTGTGGAAGTTTGTGTTTGAATGTAGAGTTGAGTTGGGGTATGAATGTAGAGTTGGGGTATGAGTGTGTGTTTGAATGCAGAGTTGGGGTATGAGTTTCTTTTTGAATGCAGAGTTGAGTTTTTGTAATGAGATTGGTTCTTTTTTATTTTATTTTATTTTTGTTTTGCTTTGCTATTGTTGATTAATTTTCATCTATACACCCATTTTCTCAAATCTTTTATGACATAAACTGGACAATCTAAAAATATACCACCAAAATACATGTCATATTGTTGCTCAATTCCTAATGAATTGGCATATTGTTGTATGTATGTATATTGAATCTTGCTAACTGAACATTATTATTTCACATATCGTACACATGTACTTGAATAACTGGATAAGTTAACAGTTTATGTTTATATAATATGGATTGTATAAGATCCGCACCTCATTTTTCCCTTTGTTTCATGATGTCTATGGTTTAAGTAAGCAAAATGTTGGATTAAATGTTTATGTTAGATTGGATTTGTGCGTTTGAGGTAAAGGATATATTGAAAGGGGAAAAGTGTTTAAGTATGGGAACTTAACTCTCGGTTACTTACTAAGTGTTGGGTATGTTGAAGGGTGTTTGATCATCGAGTGAGCGTCGGGCGAGTATTGAGTAAATGTTGTCGAGCGTCTAGTATAAGTAATCGAGAAGGGGTTGAGCATCGAGTAAAGGCTGCCGAGCATCGAGTAGAGGTTGCCGAGCATCGAGTATAAGTGAGCAAGGAAAGAGGCGAGCATCAAGGGTAAGCAAGGAAGGATCACGTGTCGAGTTTGAGCATTAAGTGAGGAGCGAACTCCCAGCGCTGAGTTCCCCATCGAGTATCGAATCTTTCTAATCGAGTATTTGATAGAGAGCTGGGGAAACTTCCATCGAGTAAGGATCTTCTTCTATCGATTTTTTCCAGCGAGAATCGAGTTTTCCGAAACGCTCAGTATTAGACTTCTCTTTTAGTTACCTAGACTGATAGCTTAATCTCGGCCTTTAATCTCCACTAATGGGTGATGTGGCATAAGAATATTTCAAGCAAAGAACTGGATGGTAGTATAAAAAGGGAGGAGAATTTCTAGGGCTCGTTTTGAGACGATTTGCTCAAGCAAATCAGACGAACTTGGTACCATTGGAAATCTCTATGAGTTTAGTTTCTGAAATCGAGTTTTGGAAGGGAGATCTCACCAAAAAGAGGGTTGGAGAAGGAAGGAAGAGTCAAAGGTTCATTTTTCGGGCAGACCGAACCATGGGGAATTTTAAGCTGAAAAATTTAAGGTAACATTGTTATCATTGTTATGAGTAATTTTATAGAAGGAACTTTTGCAAGTTAAGACTTGGAGTTTGAGTTACATATTTTGGAAGCTAAACTTAGAAAGGATTGAACAAGCAGGAAACTTTGCGGTTTAGGGCCACTGGGGAAGATTTAAAGCTCCAGATCAAACCATGAAAAGTTTTATGCCGAAACTTTGAATAACATTGTCAACATGATTTCGAGTATATTTGAAGAAGGAATTTTCTTAAAATGAGTTATGAATTTTGAGATATTGACATTAGAAACTGAATCTGGAATTTTTTGGGCGAACATGCAACTACTTGCTAAACGTGGGCTTGGCACCCCAAAGACCCTACTAAGTGTTGGGTGTGAGCGTCAGAAAAAAGGTGGCCCGCTAAAGTTTAAGCCCTTTTAAATTCGACTAGGCACCCGACGCCTTAAGGTAAGTTAAAAAGATTTGAAAGCGAATTGTATAAATGTGAGCTTAATTCTAAAAGCGAGTCTAAAAAGGGAAACCATGACTAGTAACTAAAGTAATTTGATGTGTTCACAGGGTTGACATTAGTAGGAGAAGCTCATCAATCTTAAAGGGATTTTCCAAAGGCTGTGAGTGACTCAAATGCTTACAATCGTTTATGAATGATTTAACAATTCATGCTTTTAAGAAAAGGCACTTATTAATAGCCAGCCTACCTAGCTATTTACCTTGCTGATGTTTAAGAATGCTTGGTATATTAATAACTTATAGAGTATGGATAGTTATGGTTCGTGCATGATGTTCTTAAGTAATTAATGTCTAGTATTTATGAGGTATGTTGCCCTAGACAGAATCTGAATGGTTAGCGTATACTACTAGGGAAAGTTGGGTCTATAAGACAAGCTACGTGGGAGGTCTAGGTGAAGGACTCCTAGTAATGCATGTTTAGCTCAATACCTCGAAGTGGTAACCGGGTTTAGAGACGGTTGATGATAGGTTCCTCACCACATACATGTAGGGTCAGTATGACGAGGAAGGTGATGGATAGAGGGTCCACATCCCAAGAGATGAATCCAAGTTTCAGTAAACCTTGTTAATGAAGAATGCTATGCGTTGAGTTGGCTTCGCATTAGTAAGGACTAGGAAGAAGGATGAACTATGTCATTCATTGATAATTGTTGATAAGTTCATAGGTCTCAAGAAAATAAGCTACATGAGGTTACTTAGCATCTTCCTCAAGTATGTGCTATGTTGATCGCATGCCAAGGTGACATGATAGCCTTATTGCATAAAAGGTATCCTATGTTGAAGCATGCATTCTAAGGACTGTAGCTAAGCTTCCACAAATGCTAAGTGTAAAGCTACGTTCTGGAAGGTTTATAAAAGATATGGTGTTAAGCATGATATGTCTTTAGTAAGTCAGACACTGAAAGCATGGAAGGTGTCTAGGAAGTACCTAAGATGTTAACGGTACTTAATAACTCCATGTGCACATAGAAGGTTTGGAAGAAGAGGTCGAAGTATGGGTCTTTTGGACCATAAGTGCCAGGCCGATGTGTAGGTCTTCTAGGCCATATTTTAGTAACCAAGGTCGAAGTATGGGTCTCTTGGTGTGATACAGACATTGGGGGCTTGAGCGATAAATGCTCGTTCTCAACTAAGGTTCAGGAAGTATCAACAGAACGTTTTCATGTTTTATGCTTCAAGTGTTATGAAGTTGCTCGATGAGTTACAGTTAATGGTTAAGTAATGGTCGCAGTGACACTCCTCGAGTAAGGTAATAGTGGTAGTTAGGCTAGAGGGTCCCTCCCCCAACTAGGTTGAGGTTTAGTAAGGTTATGTACAACAGCAGACCAGAGGAGTCACTCTCTTGTAAATTTATTTAACGTGGAAGCTGAGGCCTACGGTTCTCCTAGAGTTGAGGCTCATGACGCCTTTGTTATGGTTAAATTCTAGTAAGAAGAGTTTTATGTAATTACTTACTTGGCTAATTTCTCATTTTTAGCAACGCTTTTCATTTCATGATTTCCTTGTTAAACATGACTAATGTATATGTCTTATATGTTCAAAGGTTAGTCACTCATTGGGCTTCTAGCTCATCTTGTTTAAATATTTTCTCCACAGGTAGCGATCACTCCCCAGAAGACGACTCTGCTGTTGCTCTGCCATTCAAGACCAAAATGTTAGAAGTCTATGTGAGGGGTTTGTAATAAGTAGTACACATGTATTTTGTGTTGTAAGGGACTAGTTGAGCATGGTGGGCCTTCTGCTTATGTAAAGTGTATAAGTTGTATTATTGAAGAGTAATGTATAACTCGTTAATGATTGTCATTTGTTCTTAAGTTGATGTTTGAGTATATTTATATATATGCATTTCAAGGTTCTAAGTCAGGTTAAGTAGATTGGTAGGCAGTAAGTACCAGCAAGAGGGTGTGACAGATCGTATATTTGGAACTAAAATTGTACATAAAATAGTTACCGTCCATTTCATAATGATGGTGAGAATGTGATAGTGTAGTACAGTAATATTGTTATGAACATCACAAATATAATATCAACCAACCGAATATGTGACCATTTCAAAAAAAAAAAAAAATCACAGAATATATGTTTTCGGGTTTAAATATTAGGTGGTCAGTCTAGTGGGTCCAAGCAAGTAGGCGTGTGCAATACTATAGCCGTTTGTCTTCTGGTACGGCTAGGAAGAGGTCCGTTTTTGTATGTCCATGCCAATTATATCAACTAGGTCACATCTATCATCCTCAGTGAGCCCTTCAATACCAAATATCGCAACTACCTCATTCCGGCGTCCAAATTCCATTTCATATATCTCGGCTTGCCAAGCAACGAATCTACCCATGTGCGCTGACTGCATGTCAGTGGTTGATCGCATGATGTCGATCATTTCATTTTGGAATGTGAGTCGTTTCCTCTTACCCCCTTTGGATGGCTCCGCTGATACGCTTGTTCTGCTGGTGGAAATATTTGGTGCACTTGTTCGCCCCGTGGACATATCTATTTAATCTTCTTCCATTGCATCCTCAGGCAGTTGAGTTTATTCATTATCAGGGGTAGGGTATTCTTGTGATCCTAGCCAAATCTCGTCTTCCATTTCTCGGAATAAATTTGACGCCATCACCATTGGAGCTCACAATAGTGCCCGGTTGACCTGTCCTTTTCAAATACACTTGATAGTTCATCATAATGGGAAAATGATTTGTTCCACAATCCCTTCGCGTTAGGATGACTCTGATTCGTATATGGAATCAATATTAGAAATTATACAAAATCAGGTACGGTGTACATTGTTTAATGTTTTTACTCGAACTCAGACGTCGAAGATCTCCTTGTCCACCTAAATGCACTTGAACTACTTATTCCATCCAAATCTTGATTGATTTAACATCTCTGTTACTGCCGAATATTGATTTTTCAAACTTTTAATCATGCACGATGGTATTCTGGTTCAGGCCACACCCGGGAAACTTCTCCTCCATTATTCACTCCAAGTGTTATAGATATCCCGGCTGGAAGGTCCCATGTCGGATTTCCAACCAGACTCCACCAAAGAGGTTAGGGCATTCATTAACCCAGTGTCCTCGACTTTTGTCCATGTGTGTTTTGATCTCTTTCCATCACCTCCAATCTAATTCATGCACATATATGTCGTAAAGACATTGTGGAAAATTAAACAGCTTCGTGTGACATGTTAAAAAATAAAAAACTAAAACCATAAAGTCAAATAGTCAAACTAAAAATGTTAAAAATGTTCACGACAGAAACATAATCATGATATTTTCCATTGGGAAAACATTTCGGCAGCCAAATCATCTCTAAATTGGGTCCATTCTTCTGAGGTCTCAATACATTCAATATTCTCTCCCTCCATAATAGAAGAATCAAAATTTTCGTCCAGTGAATCATCAAGTGAAGCTCCGATCCCTATCTCTCTTGTGATCAAGTTGTGAACCAGGCAACAAATAGTTAACGTTTGATATTGAACCTATACAAATAGTTATCGTTTGATATTGAACCTATGCCCATCGGTACTTCAACAGTTTGAATTCTCGCTTGATAACATTTCTTGTCGAAGAATGGTTCATGTTGAATAATTCTCTCGGTGTTGTCGGTGTGTTGCTCGTGCCACACCAGTCTGAGAGATGGTAGCATTTCCCTCTATACGAGTCAAAAATCCTTCAGCGTTAGGGTAGCCAGCATCGTACAGGTAGTAGTACCTTGTACCATTTTTGTGATGGTAATATATGTCTATTAATGGAATAACTGAAGGCTACTTATGTACATGAGTAAATTTTATACCCTTTGGAACCCTCAGTCCGTGTGGTCGTGCAACTGTATCCCTCAGGACACTATAGTCGACGACCGAGCCCTCCTAGCCTGGCATAACGAAGATGAATTCTCCATTCTGGTCACATATTGGAAGAACATTTGTGGCGATTTCTCCCTTTTTCATCCTATATCCTGATTGATCTATGACAATGACATTCACTTTCATGTACGTGTCGTCCACTGCACCCAGGCAATTATGTTGAAATTTTTTAATCATGATAATTCGAGAAGATGTCAGCATAATTTATTTCAGATGCATTAATAGAATGGTATTGGAACTTTTTTTCTACCTTAAACTATTTTCATCGTCCATTAGTACATGCACTTGTAACTGGTTTAGGGGTTTTAAAAAATACTATGTGTAGCTATATTACTACACTAAGAACCGCATTGAAATATTTCGAAACCGTCTCGTTAAATCTCGAAAAATGTGTGTTACTACTCTATTTTTCACATAATGAGCAAGAATGTGTAGGAACATTGCCACTATCTCTTTAATACCAACACATCTACCTAGCTCCAAGCATCCCTTCGTTCGAATCATGTTGCAAAAAATCATAAACATTCTTCTATCCATCCGAGTACTCTCACGACATGCCAAATCACTCTCGTAAATGAGGCGGAAGAATGTCAATTATCTAATGTACTATCTAATGTTCGTTGGTTGTTGTTCTATCCTTATATTATTGTTAAGAAACGTTGACCAAATGAAGAATAATTGTCTTTCAGACTCAGTAATGCTTGTTATGATTTTAAACAACACCTGAACAGTCTCCATCATATGAGGATAATGAGGGAAGTATGTAGATCCTGAAAGGATTAACTACGCTTAGAATCAGTGATCTTGGGTTTAGTTACAAAATGACAAGTTGTGACAACCGAGTACATCACTCATATCCGACTATCCCGAGCCAAGTATACATTACGATCATCCCAAGAAAGAAACCTATTACATTTGCAATAATTGTACTACATTGTCTTACGTGTTGGTTACTAACTTGTCCAATATGCATTGTACTGTAAGACCTATACGGGTGCTCCACTTCATCGAATGTTTTATACGACTTGTATAATGCCCCCTTGTACTCGCTCATTTGTCCATGATACTCGTGCCAAAATAGGTAGATCCTTGGGTTACGACCAATGAAAACGACATAGAATTTATTGTTTCCCATTTACCTATATTTTTAGAAAAGGAGTAGACAATACCAGTAATGAACGTTGAAGTGAATGGTTTTTTGGGGAGTTAGGATGCAGAGATTATGGTATAAAGGTCCCTTCATACAACCCTTTACCACCTATAAAAAACTAAAGTGACAACGGAAGAAAAATGGATCTAAAGTACTCTAATTAGGTTAATTATAAAGATAAGCATGAATTAATATAACAAGTAAAAGGGAGAAAAGAATATAACCTTTGTAGACTTTGAATCTTCTCCAAATTAGCTCCAATCTCCTCACGAACGGTTCATAAACTACTATGAGAGTCTTTCCGACTATTCTCCGACCTTAGAACGGGATGGTGGGATCCGATGAGTGACTAATTTGGAGAGGAAAAAGTTAAGACTTTGAGAGAAAATTACAATGAGATTATCACATAATCTCATTCAATTCCACTATGGTCAAAAGTTTTTGAATTCAATAAACACTTACTTTTAAAGACCATTATATGTAAAACATGCAACTTTGAGTTTGATGAGAATTTGACACTAAAAGATCCACTAACTCAAAGTGAGACTTAGTGGAGCAAGTATCTTCAAATGAAGACAACACTTAGCAATTCAATAGTTGAAATTTATCACTAACAAATGTTAGATCTTTCCACTAACTTGGCCAAAGTTTGACCTCAAAGTCCAAAGTCAACAAATTTGACTTTTTGAATTTCAAAAATAAAAAATCAATAATTTGACTTCCATTACGTTTTTTACCTAGTCAGCAATTTGACTTTTAATGCAATTTTGACTAATTCTATTTAATTTCAAAATTAATTCTAATAATCAATTTTAAATTAATTTAATATTAAATAATTAATTAAACAATTTAATTAATTTAATTTAATATTAAATCCAATAGTAATCTCAATTTATATGAATCCCTATTCTTAATCTTGATATTTAAATCTTATTTAAATATCTCCTATTATCTTTCTCTTTATGTTTAATTCAAAATTAAACATTAACGCTTTGTTCCAAAAACCAAATTTGATCACTTCAAATTCATTCGTCACACTGTTCTAAGGTTTAGTCTGATATGAACTAGTAAGGGGACCTTATGGACCTACAGATCATAAGCTCCAATGATCCGCAATTAACCGTCTATACTCTTTAACCTAATTAACCACTATTCGTTAACTATCGGATCACTCCACTAAAGCCTAATAGTTGCACTTCCCTCACTGTAAATATATTATTTCCACTCGATATAACCATGGTTAGTAATTTAACCCTTCACAGATTATTCGTA
Source organism: Benincasa hispida (assembly GCF_009727055.1). Lineage (NCBI taxonomy): Eukaryota > Viridiplantae > Streptophyta > Magnoliopsida > Cucurbitales > Cucurbitaceae > Benincasa > Benincasa hispida. The sequence continues at coordinate 14,929,640 of NC_052356.1, read as the reverse complement.
ATAACAGCTGGGTCAAAAGCTATTTTACCCCCGAGATTACATCTTGCTCCTTAAGTCCCACTGATCCTTTAATGAACAATTGGTTTGTGATCCAATCACTAAATCGTGTTCCTCCCGGACCAATGGGAGGGTGGGACCCCTTTTTCAAGACCCGGAGTCAGCACTTTAGGGAACAACCTCTCTACTATCCCTAAAAACAGATAGGAGTGAATTCTGTCTTGCACCCTATGTCCCCAACTATCTAACCGGTCTTACCCCTAAAATGAGAGGCTTATTGAGCTGACACTGTTGAGTCAACCCTCACCCATGCAAATCTAAGGATAATCCCGAATAAACAGGAGTTCATAGTTAGCTTAGGATTAAGGTCAAGTTACATAGGTCATCACTTTGAAATAGTCAGTCTTAAATAGTAAACATCATTATAAAGTAAGAGTGACTTAATTCTTGGTTCGATCTTATGAAAACTCATTGCATAGGATGCCCCCACTCCTCATTGCAATACATAAACGATTCAGGATCATTTTGTTTGTAGTACTTTACAACAAATTGTAACAACTACAGAGTGGGCCGCATCCAATAGTGTTACCAGAATAAGACACCCAACTTTATTCGTATACCATATATCATTTTGACTATTTACTCGAACTTGATCCACATAAAGTTCAAGTACTCATATAATAGTCATGGATTTTTTAGTTTATTGGATTTATTTCTAAAATGAAATAAGCAATTCATATATTCAATTACAACTTTATCAATTTACATAATGAGTTTATTATTTATAAACCACGAGTTTTAGGACATAAAACCCAAAAAGTTTTTGGACTTATTGACCTTACCTACAACAACTTTATGTAATTAATATAATAAATATCAACTTAAAATGTAATATATGTACATTAAAACAAAAAAAACACTACTTTCATATTTTAAAACAATTTGGTTTGAGTCAATATGTGATGGTTAAAACTTTTGAAGAAGTTATATAGTGGACAAAAAATACAGGAAAATACCAAAGTGCCTAAAATTATTTCTAGGAAGGCCCTTGTCTTCTCACACCCAAAAAATAAGAAAGTTGGCTTAACACTTTCATGTGTGTAGTTAATTTTTAAAGTTTATTTTAAGAAAAATTTCATTTTATTGCTGTGTCTTCTTTATTTTCAAAGTTTCAATCTATATTGTTTGAATTATTTCATGTGTGTAATTTAAAAAATTTATTTAAAACTTAAAAATGATAAATAAAAACATCAATAGAAACCTATCAACTTTGAATATGGTATAGTAAAAACATCAAACTAAAAATCAATTTATCCTAAATTTAGTTATTATTCTTCCTCTGTTAGTATGTTTTTAGAGTAAACACAGTGGGTTAATAATAAATAACTTGGAAAAAATTTTACTTTATACATTTTATACCGTAAAATAATAATTGTATCAACTGAAATTAGAACTTCTCATAAATATATTAATTAATATTCCTTAGACTTATTTCAAAAATATCATGAAAAACATGTAATTATTTTCATTTTGTAAATTTTAATATTTGTATTATATAAATTTAAATCGTAAAGTAATAATTGTATCAATTGAAACTTTGAATTTCTTATAAGTGTATTAATTAATACTCCTTAGACTTATTTTAAAAATATCATGCAAAATATATAATTATTTCTAGATTAATAAAATGGACAATTAGAATTGATGCAAGAATAATTTTCAAAGTAAGTTCAAATAGATTCGTTTGTGAAAATGTAGGGATTTAATTAACACAATTATAAGTTTGACACTATGTTTATCCAAACTGAACATAATGAAAGATGTAAATTGATATACTTTTGAGAAAATTTAGGATTTAAATTGATTCATTTGATGATTCAAGATTTAAATTGATACAACATAGAATTTAATAATACAAAATAATATTCCTAATAATTTTTTTGTTATAATAGTCTTCTTGAAGAAATAGAGGAGAAAAAAGAAATTCAATATTCTCACAAGTGAGAAAATGTTGGAAAATATTGAACATACAAGTAAAAAATACATAACCATAATATATTACAACTAAACAGTCCCCAACAAGTACAACAAATAATAGACAATAACGAAGATCATTCCCAACGTAAAACTTACGAACCTCAGACTAGTTACAAAAGATATGTTCGATTAGTTTGGGCCCTAAACGTAAGAAAAAGAAGTGTAGTCAGACTATAGAGTATATTAATATGATTGAAGTAATAATAAAATATAGATCATACCTTTGTTTATGTTCGGAGTGAACGAAGGTCGAGACAGTCCATAACTAGGGGGCAGAATAATTGGTTTAGGGCCTAACAAAAACAAGAGAATGTTAGCGGCAGATCTTACTTTGATTATAAAGAAAGATGGAGGCATACCTTATATGGATGGAATAAATTGAAGTTAGAGGTGGAAGAAGGAAACAAAGTATATTGCAACAGCTAGACAGCACATACGAGAATGTAAAACAGATTTAAGAGAAAGTTGAAATAAAAAGGAAGGATCAGGGACGTACTAACACACTTTACCAAAGGGGCCTATGAAGAAGTCTTAAAAAATATGAGAAGAGACTGGGGTATAAGTGGAGGATACAATAAGGATGGTTGGTGAGGAAAGTAAAGTACACTTAAGTGCACCCGACTTCAATAAATTCAAATAGTAGTTATAGTAAACCCATATTAACGACAATCAACGAAAAAATAAATAAATTAAGTAATGGTCAGATCAATATTAATTCGGTGGTTGAGCTGAAAATGGACATAAATACAACATAATATCTCACACATGAAAGGACATAATAATACAGATTAGAAGGCCTCAGGATTTCAAGAACTATTTCATTGGAACAAATCCAAATCCAAGCAAAGAAAATAAATAGTTTCAACACTTCTAAAATTGAATTCAAATTTAAATATACGATAATTAAATTTATTTGAATATTGAAAACAAATACAATGGAATGAAGAAAAAAATCTATTCACCGAGTTAGAATAGAAAAAAAATTAAAAGGAAATAAAATTAAAATAGAAATCATACTAAGATAAGAAAAAAATAGATTGAAAGGAAATAAAAAAATTCAAAAGATAAGAAAAAACAAAGATGCATGCCTTTTTTTTAATCTAGAAATCGAAAGGAAATAAAATTAAAACAAAAATCAAACTCAAATATGAGACTGCAGATTTTTGGAACAAATAATCATCGACCTTCAAGGGAAAAAAAAGAAAACAAACCTGTTGTTGGGGTGGATTGACCCCCACTAAGCTCCAACGATCAGCATCCCCTACCAGGAATTCACTCACCGTCCAATTTTGATAGAAAAACATAAGAAAAACGACAAGGGAAGAACACATGCTTTAATATTGAAACGACAAGAGGAAATTTGAATAAAAAAAAGTATGGAAGATAGCTAGGAAACAGAACAGATATCAGCAGGGGAAGGAAGAACAGAGATGAATTTAATACAACATAAATGGATAAAAAAAATATGACCCACTCGAGCCAGTGGAAACAAAAGTGGAAACTAATTAAAAGAGGTGAAGAAAAAATTATAGGAATAAACCCTAGATAGTCACAAACATGCAATCTAAATAAACTAATTGTAAGAGGTGAAGAACAAATTATAGGAATAAACCCTAGGTAGTCACAAACATGCAAGCTAAATCAGAACAGTTCGGAATCGAAAAATCAAGGAAAAATATCAAACATGTAAGGAAGAATATGACATGAAGAAATCAAGAGGTCAACATAAAAATCTTCAGCGTCAAACAAAGTAATCGAAAAAAAATTTAGATCTCAACAGGAAAAAACTAGATCTACTATAAAATCATCCATGTGCACTAAAAAAATGGTTAGATCTACCAAGAAAATGGTTAGATCTATCCAAATATCGTTAGATATACTAGAAAAGTGTTAGTATCTACTCGATCTAAGAAGAAACCAAAGAAGCCCGAGAGGAATAGACATACAAAGAAAAAAAAAACATATAAACAAACCAAAGAAGAGAAGCAAAGAGACGAATACAACCCATTCCAACCAGAGGGAGAACGAAAAGACCAGATAAAGAAAACAAACCGAACGGCAAAAGAAGAGAGAAGATGAGCAGAGAGAGAGAGGTGATTAATAAAAACGAAGAGAAAGAGGGGGATAGAGAATTAAAACACTGCAAATGGGGAGCGAAACGAGGGGAGAAATTAAAGAGGTAAAATAGTGGGTTTAAAACCCACCGTTTTAATTTGAGCGCCCACCAACCATGACCCAACTCCAACCCACCCATTAAACATAGAGATGTCCACGAGGTGGGGAAGCCATCACTGCCCCCGTCCCCACCCCCGTATATCATTTCCTATCCCCGCGAATTTACCCGTGGGGAATGGGGTGGGGATTCCCTGCAGGAAAAAATTCCTCCCCTTTGTTTTTTGTTTTTTTTTTTAATTTTTTATTTTAATCAAATATAGACTTTTCCAATGCAATTTTAATTGAAACAAAATATCTCTTAGTGCAAATTTCAATAGAATATTATCAATTTTTCTATTAAAAACATCCATTCATAATCCATCAATTATTCTCATTAAAATTCAATTTAAACTTAAATAATAAAAACATCCATCCATAATTATTTTAAGAAAAGTTACAACATGACAACAACAACATATCTTTTTAAGACACAACATGACAACAACATGAAGACAACAACATGATAATAACATGGCCAAACTAAGCCGCCATCAACGAATTTCATCCAACTTTGTAAGGGATGATTCCTTAAAAAATCACAAATATTGTACATATTAATAATATAAATCAATATTAAAATAATAATAATAATAATAATACACGAACTTATAACTTACATCATATGGATTTCGATACTCAAGAACATTTTCCAAAACTTTAGCATCTATAGGAGGATGCTTATCTATTTAAGACATGTAAAAGGAAAATTAGATCTCAAATTGTAAATAATAAAAGTTTATTAAATAAATTAAACAATAATACTAATTTATACCTTCCGCCCATAACCAATCTTGAGTACACATCAAAGCTTCCAATAATTTTTCATGAATTTGAGAACGATATGGACCTACATGTCTACCACCAATACTAAATGCAGATTCAGAAGCAACAGTAGTTACGGGAACAACTAGAATATCTTTTCCAATTTGATACAAAACAAGATACTTCACTCCATTCAACTTCCACCATTGCAAAATGTTAAAGTCATCCGACCGCGATAGAAGAGACTCATCCAAATAATGATCCAACTTTGATTTGACATTATCAACATCATTTTCAACATTATTAAATAACTCTTCAAACTTGAGATATTGATCTTTCCTATTAACAAGAGCAGTTGAACTACTACTTCCATCTCGCCTTGAAGTCGAAGAAGTACTAATTGTAGATGTAGAATGTTGATGTTCTTCTATTGTTCTGGAGTTTGAACTATAAAACTTCATCAAATCACAATACAAGTCTCTAACGCGTTTAATTTCAACAGTATGATGAGATCCATAGATTTGAGGAAAATAAAACTGGATCAATCTCATCTTAAACCTAGGATCTAATATTGTAGCTATTGCCAATACACCATGAATCATATTCCAATATTTTTCAAACTTAGCAATCATTCTTGATGCCATTACTTGTACCTCCTCAACAACAGAATTAAGCCACTTAGAAAGTTCCAACCTAATTTCACAAACTTTTTCAAAAAATACATTGGAGGTTGGATAACATGACCCAGAAAACAACTCAGTCATCAAGTAAAATGGTTCTAATCTATCACACATTTCTTTTGAAAATTCCAATCAGTATCTGAAGGAAGACAAGTGTATAGTGGTTCACGTTGTTTTAGACGAGGAAAAACATCCTTGTATTCCAAAGCAGTTTTGAGTATCACAAATGTTGAATTTCATCTTGTAACACAATCAAGATTTAGTTTTTTAGTGCATGAAATTTGTAATTGACGAACTTCTTCCTCAAAATTTTCCTTCCTTTTTGCAGAAAGAGTAATAAAAAATGAACAATACCTCTAATCTTCTCTATACCATCCAAAATTACAGCCAAACCATATTTCACTATCAAATTCAAAATATGTGCACAACAACAAATGTGGAACAAACTTCCATGTAACCACAGTGTCCTTAAATCTAACTTTCTTAATAAAATGTAAACCATTGCATCATTTGTTGAACAATTATCTACTGTTAAAGTGGATAATTCACGATCTATGTTCCAATAAAAAATACATTCCATTAATGCTTCAAAAAGTAACTGTCCAATATGTGGATGTGGCACGTGTACAAATCTAGTGTAGTAGTATTATGTAATAATATGTTAAAATGAAAACTACCAAATGAACAAAAAAATACATAACAACATAAAAGATTTAAATTACCTTAAAAGTCTGCTTTGCAAGGCCCAAGAATCATCAATAAAATGTGCAGTGATTGCCATGTATCCCTTCTTTTGGCTAGACGCAGTCCACATGTCTATAGTAAGAGCAACCCGACTTCTATTATTTTCCAAAAATTCATTGTTTTAATTCTCTATTCTTCATAAATTTTTATTAATCTCTCCTTATCGTGGTTCTTGAAATCATCTTAAAAAACGGTTGAACACCACTAAAAAACTTTCTAAATCCTTTGTGTTCAACCATGTTTATTGGATATTCATGTAAAATTATAGCACAAGCAAGATCTCTTCTAAAAGCTTCATAATCAAAGAGGGTCGGATTTAGGACTACTTTTCTTTATTGGTTTTAGTGGGTCTCAAACATGATTGCTTAATGTTTCTTTGTCTCTGTAAGAGATAAATTTTGAAATGGTCATGTAAATACTTTATCCTATTTTTAGATTCCCCTCCTAACTTTTTTCCACAATAGTTACATATTGCTTTCATGGTGTCATTTATTTTTTGTCTTTTATAATGATTCCATACTACTGGCGTCAACATATTACTTTTTAGTACATCCTTATTATCATCAGTATCTAATGTAACAGGTGTAGATTGATCATTACCACTAGAAACATTGTTTATTGGGGTTGATTCGCTCACGTTCACAGATGTTGGAATTGAACCACCTTATTCTAACTCATTATCATTCGATAGTGTCATTTTTAAATTTCACCTACAAATAGTCAAATAGTAATAAAACAATCACAAAATCGAACAACAAAAATTGAATTTGTACACTAACAATCAAATTTGTACACTAAATCAAATTTGTACACCAAAAATCGAACAACATAGTAACAAAAATCAATTTTGGTACGTAAGAACCAATAACATTAACTCATTTTTATCTTCTGCACACATCAAATTCGTACATAAATAAGATTGGCCAGGGTTGATTCAATTTTAGACATACAAAAAATCAAATTCGGATTTCTAACAGTTAAATCAGAGATCAGACATACAAAAAATCGGACATACTTTCGGATTTCTAACGATTCAGACATACCAAAAATCAAACGAATAACTATATCTCAATTTATTTTCTAAATAAATCACAAATCAAATCAAAAAGTGGAGACTCAGATTTCAGACATATCTTGGGACGAAAAGACGCCGACGATGCTTTAGACTGCAGATCTGACAGAGGGACACTGAGGAAGACTGATCGAACGCCGGCAAGGGCTCAAGTTTGGTGGATGGGTGGCGGTGGGTGGGACTGATCTGATAGAGGGACACTAAGGAAAACTGACCGGTGGGTGGGACTGAGACGTGCGGGAGGAAGTTTGGTGGGTGGGTGGGACAGAGACACAAAGGAGGACGAAGAAGTGTGGTGGGTGGGATGGTCGACGGCGATGGGGGCGAGTGTGAGAACTGAGACGGGAGGGAGGAGGTTTGGTAGATGAGTGGCAGCAACCAGCAAGGGAGCAAGTTTGGTGGGTGCGTTGCGGCAACCGACAAGTTTGGTAGGTGGGATGGTTGTGGCCGATGGGAGTGAGACGTGAGTCGCCAACGATTTTTGTCAAAATTTCTTCACTGTGAGTGTCACGCACGCCGCGCGAGAAGGAGAGGAAGTTCACGCTGAAAATGTTAGGGTTTTATAATATATATATATATGTTATAATATACTCGGGGCGGGGTCGTGGCCAAGGCCGAGGCTAGGGAATATAGTCCTTGTCTCTGGCCCCGAAATGTAAATGGGAAAAATAATTCTCCACTCCCTGTATATTCGGGGATTCCCCACTCCTTTCGAGGAGGGTCCTCGCGGGGCCCCTGTCCCACGAATTAAATGGACATCTCTAATCAAACGCCCCCTTGGTGTGCAAATAAACCACCTCCTACTTGCCATTTTGCCTATAAACCGAGGCATTTAGTGGTGCTTGAAAAAAACACATTGGTGACATCTCAAATAGGGATGGCAAAATTCCCCACGGGGTTGGATCCCTGTAGGTCCTTGACCTGATCGAGGTGGGGAATCCCCGGCTTGACCGGGTACGGGGATCAAACCGGGTTCCCGGATGGGGACCCCACCTCCAACCTCGACCCTCGCCCTGCCCTGATTTTTTTGAATTGTTAATACACACATATATAAATAAATAAATAAAAAATAAAAAGCGGGAATTTAAGTTTAAGACTTTATTACTTTAGTTTATTTAAGATAGGATGTTCTTATTGTTGAATTTTAATTTTTACAAATGGTGAAAATTTATTCAAATTGCATGTGTATTGTTATTTTTATTTGTAAAATAGATAATATTTTATTTAAATGAAAATTGTATTGGATATGTTTAAGGAATTATTAAAAAAATATATTTAATTGAAATAAAAAATTGTTAGAAAAAATAAAGTCGGGAATTTTTTCGTTGCAAGGAACTTGATCCCTATGGAATCCGCGCCCCATTTCCCGTAGGGAAATTCGCGAGGATGTGGAATGGAATAAGGGACAGGACGGGGAAGGTTTCTCGTCCTCGTCCTACGTCATGGACATCTCTAATAGGAGTGTCAACATGCCCCAAAAGCCTTCAAATTCTAGGTCGACCAACCAACCTCGCAAAGTTTCACCAAAGAAGAAATGATTGAGTTCAGCTCGCCTTTGATACTCTACAACCTCGAAGGCCACACCTATCCTGACATCTCCATTATTGCACATATCTCTAAGCGGGAGTTAGAGAATGATCTTGATAAATAGCCTCATACCAATAACCTTAACATGTTAGCAATTCTTTTTGTGCTTAGATGAGTTAAATACTTTGGATATTAATTTAGGTATCAAAGTCTACTTTGACTTGACACTACTCTGGTACAAAGGACTCTTGCAGATCCACTCTAGCGACGTGTGCTGGGACCAGAGGAGTGGATTAGCGTCCATGTGCAAGTTTCCCTCGCCATTGATGCGTGAATTAATTTTAGATTTGAAGAGTCCCACTTATAGGAGGCGTATGGCTAATTGTCGGAAAATGAATGAGTGTGTAAATAAAGAGATAAATATGGGTTTAATTAAGAACCAAACAGATGGAAGTAGTGGGAGAAAGGAAATGAAGGGTGTCTTTTTAATTTGAAGTTAGTTCTAAAGAATAAGTGGTTAAGAATTAGTTTAGAAATTGACCACAGATATGGAAATGCCATATTGGAAAAATTGAAACAAATAATACCTTTAATTAAACGAGATGAAGGGTGATAGGAATGAGTACTCAAGCAGCACATAATGGAAGCTGGGTGTGCCAGCCTAATCGGCATTACAGATCCAGAGGCCTTTTCTTTGGTGACAGCCCTTTCTCCTTTGCAGATTCCGTTCTCCTCGCTCAGCTCTCTCTCTCTTCTCTCCTTACCTCTCTTTTACAATGCCTTCTCACTCCTTTGGGGGAGAGCTCCTTCATCTCTCAGATGCTGGTACGTAATTTAGGTTACAACTGATCATTGTTTTGTTCTTATATATATTTTTTTTATATTAATGGAGGAATATAATGAATAAAATCAGGTGGGTCTTGCGCTTGGGCCATCCTTCTACGGAGGAGACAGCCCAATTCTGGAGGCGATATTTCCATTCAAAAGCTTCTACGTGAGCGAAACATTTGCTTACTTTGGGTGCATGGTGTTCATGTTTCTTGTTGGGGTTAAAATGGATTTGAGCTTAATCGCAAAATCAGGGAAAAAGGCGTTGGTGATCGGAGTGTTGGCATTTGTAACCCCAATGGTTTTCAACTTCTTGTTAACTACGTATTTGAAGAGCAATGTGGAGATGGATGCAAACTTGAAAAACTTCCTCACAACCATTGGTGCCTTTCATGCCTCCAGCTCCTTCCATGTCATTGCTTGCCTTTTAAGCGACCTCAAACTCCTCAACTCCGACATCGGCCGCCTCGCCCTCTCTTCCTCCATGATCAGCGGCACCCTTAGTTGGATCGGCCTTGTGGCCAGCTTCACAATGCGTCAAACTTCGATGCAGCAACAAGACGTTCTTCCATGGATGGCCCTTTGCGTGGTGTGTATGATCATTCTTGTGGTTTATATTCTGCGCCCCATCATGATTTGGATCATGGAACAGACCAATCTCTCCGGTAGGCCCATCAAGGAGACCTACGTTTTATCTTTGTTCTTGATGTTGTTGTTCTGTGCTCTCTTTAGTGAGTTCGTGGGCCAACATTTCATTCTCGGCCCAATGATTCTAGGCCTCGCTGTCCCTGATGGGCCGCCTCTAGGGTCGGCCTTGGTCGATAAACTGGACTCCTTTGTTTCCTCCATTATGCTGCCATGCTTCTTTGTGATCAGTGGGGCCAGAATGAATCTCTCCATGTTTGATATGAGGAGCGCTTCCATTATTCATCTCTTGGCCTTCACCGCATTTATGGGCAAGCTTATTGGGACAATGCTGCCTTCTTTGTACTGTAAAATGTCATTGGTTGATTCTTTGTCCTTGGGACTCATCATGAGCGCTCAAGGCATTGCTGATATTCTCGGTCTCCAACATGGATTGCTCCTCTATGTAATTAACTTAATCTCATTGATCTCCTTTTAATTAAATTCTCTAATTTCCATTTATTTATATTAATTAATTTTTGTAGATGATAGATCAGAGTTCATACAGCATGACAGTGGTGGCCATGATGGTGATGACAGGCACAATATGCCCAATAGTGAAAATATTATACAACCCATCAAAGAGATACAGATGCAGTGCGAGGAGGAGGACCATCGAGCATACGAGCGCCAACGCAGAGTTACGTCTGTTGCTTTGCATTCACCACCAAGACGACACTCCCTCCATAATCAACATGCTCGAGCTCTCCAATCCTACCATTAAAAGCCCCATTTGCTTCTACCTAATCCACCTCCTCCAACTCACCGGCCGAGCCTCCCCCCTCCTCATCCACCACCATCATCTCCGTCAACGTGGCTCCAAACACTACAAGCTCTCCGATCAAATCATTAAAGCCTTCCAAATCTATCAGCAATTCAACTACGACAAGGTTTTTATATTTCAAATCCGAACTTTCACTTTTCCCTGCTAGCTTTTAAATAAACTTTGCATTATTTCTTTTTACAAATCTGCAATAGTGTCTACACTTTTGTCTGAATTCAACAAATGGGGGTTAATAATACGTGGTCTAGGTTATAATGAACGCGTTCACATCGGTGTCCCCGTATGCCACCATGCATGACGACGTGTGCATGTTGGCGTTAGAGAAGCGGGTGGCAATGGTGATCGTGCCGTTCCACAAGCGGAGGACGATCAACGGCATAGTGGAATCAATAAATCCAATAAGGGGAGTGAACAAGAACATTTTGTCAAAGGCTCCTTGTTCGGTCGGGATCTTGATAGACCGTGAGATGTTGCCGAGCACGGCGGCATCAGTGTCGTTGATGAACAGAGTGGATTTGTATAAGGTGGGTATGATCTTTGTGGAAGGCCCCGATGACCGGGAGGCACTGGCGTATGCCACTCGCATGGCGGAGCATCCAATGGTGGCACTCACGGTGGTTCGAGTGATCCAGCCGAAGCGAAGCAGCCGGCACCCAGCGGACCAAGACCTGGACGCGGAGATGATAAATGAGTTCAAGTTAATCATGGAAACCTCAGTGCTTAAGCACTGCACTTACGAAGAGGAAATGGCAAGCGATTGCGTGGGGCTCATAAACGTGATAAGAACAATGGAACACGATTACGATATGATCTTGGTGGGGCGCCGCCACGACGGCGACTCGGCCCTGTTTGTGGGGTTGCACGAGTGGAACGAGTTTCCTGAACTGGGGTACATTGGAGACATGTTGGCATCCTCGGACTCCACCGGTGCCGTCGCAGTGCTGGTGGTTCAGCAAGCAGACCATCGGCGGAGATCAGGAGTTTTTGGACGATTTCCGATGCCTCATGGAGGAGTCGTTTTCTGTGGACATAAGGCCCCTCAACCTTCCAACTGCATGGCCCCAAAACCTTCGGTTAACTGATCCTTTCCTTTCCTTTTTTTTTTTTTTTTTTTTTTTTCTTTTAATTAAACGTTTAGAGTCTTTTAGACAGAATTTCTAAAGCTAGTTATAGATATCTTGTATTCATAGATTTCTCTCACATTTACCGTTTTCCATATCATGCAAATTAATTCCACTTTTGTATATTGTATTTCTTTATATATACATATGTTCAACTTTGAACTACATAAAATAAATTTACCCGAATTAAAATAGGACCACTTCTCTATGGCCCAACCCCCTATAGTATCATCTTTTTCTGTATAAATCTATCCATTTCTAAATTCCTCAAGTGAGGAGAGACATATTTTTACGAATTAATAACCATAAATACAACTTACAAAAAATTGTATAATAAACGTCTTTGTGAATGATAAGGAAAATGACACTACAACAAATTAGTCCTTTAATGTCGGTTTTAAAAAATAAATCTATCAAACCATGTTCTGGGAGCTTATTTTTAGCCATACAAAACTTTCTTCATTTTATACACCATAAGCCGAAGAATCAATTATACCTTAGAGGGTTGAGACATGTAGACTTCATCATTTAACAATCCATGGAGAACTGAATTGTTTATAACATATCGCAAAGACCATCCATAGGCAATAGCAAGGGTAAAAAGAACTCTAATCATGATCACTGGCTTCAACTACTCGACTACATGTCTTATATAGTTTAGATCCACTGTTTGAATGCCTTAAATCTAGTACGTGACATTTCAAACGACAAAGAGTTTAGAATAGTACGTTATATAAACTCTCTATATCTTATAGGCGCCTCTATTCTTTAATTCTGAATTATTCTATCTACTAACATTGTTCTCCATTTGCCCTGTTGGCATACCTAGCACACTATTAGTGAACCATATAAATCTTATTAGGGCCGATGCCCTAAATCTCATGGGTTTCGTAGTTTATAAATTATTTGTACACAAATTATTTATTTAATAAAATAAAGTATTATTTTATTCAAAATTTAGTCTGCATTAACCGAATCTAATAAACTAAGATCCAAGGTTATTTAATGTAAATTAAACATGTACGTAATTGACATACAAGTGGATCATGTTTAAGTAATAACCTGAACGACCTGTATAGGGTTGGCAATGGGGCTGGGGCGGGGCGAGGGCCATCCCCCGTCTCTTGCCTCGTGGGGGAAATTCTCTCCCATCCCTGCCCCCGTCCCCGCAATTTGAAGGCAGGGATGGGGGCAGGGTTTCCCCGTCGGGGAAACGAGGTCCCTGCGGGGCCCCATTCCCCGTTTTCCCGCGGGGTTTCCCCTACTAATTCTCCATAGGGAATCCCCAACTAATTCCTCGCAAGGATTCCTCATTTTTTTAAATAAAATTTCATTTAAAATTTGATTAAAATTTGGGCTTGACTTTTGGGCTTAGATTTAGAATTTAGATATTTAATATTGGGCTCCACAACACTATAAGTCTATAATTATAAACATACATATAAATAAGTTATTTTATATATTATAAATATATACCTATAAAATATTAAAAATATAATATATCAAATCGGGGTCAGAGATTAATCGGGCTCAGGGTCGGGGTCGGGGCGGGGATACCGTCCCCATCCACAAACGGAGCCCCAAAAAATTTCCTCGGTTGACCCCATCCCCTGTCTCTTATACACATCTAGATGTGTATAAGAGACAGGAGGTGGGGAATCCCCGGCTTGACCGGGTACGGGGATCAAACCGGGTTCCCGGATGGGGACCCCACCTCCAACCTCGACCCTCGCCCTGCCCTGANGGCGGGGATACCGTCCCCATCCACAAACGGAGCCCCAAAAAATTTCCTCGGTTTGAGACCCCGTGGGGAATTTTACCAACCCTAGGCCTGTAGTATATGGATAAGGTTGGGTACCTTATCTTGGTGGCATTATGGTTACAACCCACTTTAGAATTGTTACAATAGTCGTAAAGTGTTACAAATGATCTAATCTTGATCATTCATGTGGAGACATGTGAGTGGAGGTATCTTATACAAAGAGTTCGTATAAGACCGGGTTGTGAAATGATTAGTCTTTCTTTAATGTCATTACTTGAAAAGACTTACATTTCACTAGGATGGCCATAAGTAACTTGATCTTAATCCTAAGTGAGTTGTGAACTCCTGCCTACAAGGGCAATCCTTTGATTTGTATGGGTGAGAGTGGCCAGATTAACCGACTCAATAAGTCGACCATTTTAGAGATTCGTCTGAATGGGGAGTTGGGAACATAGCTACACAAGATGGAATTCACTCATTTCCGTCTTGAGGATAAGTAGACGAATTTCTCCCTTAAGGGCTGATTTCTGGTCTTGAACAATGAGGTGCCTTACCCTCTCACTGGTCAGAGAGGGGTCTAGTTTATAGTTGAACTATCACCAATTGTTCATTAGAGGGATTGATTGTACATGTAACTACAAGCGTAAAATAGCAATTTGAGCCACCTGTAGTTATATGCGATTTGTGAATGGTCAACTTATTATTGATTGATTATATCCATGGTGTCACACCCCCTTCCAGATTACCCTCTTAATCTTAAAGAGAGTGTAATGACAGCAGTTACCAATCCTTATGTGACACTTATTGCTTGGCTGATCTGTTTAAGAACCCTGAACATCACAAATGTCAATTAAGAACTAACCAAACTTCGAAATTTAAGACAACCTTAGGGTACCATTCATAGTAATTTACAAAATGTACATATAGAAGCAAGGTTTAGTGGGTCCCACAAATTCAGAACTAGTCCCTAATACGCAACACATGTGTACAAATATTTAAAAAATACCACTTAAGTTTCCTTCAATTAATATTTAAGTGGCAGAGCAACAGTGCAGTTAACTTCTGAGGAGATGACCACTACCTAGAAAGGAAAACATTTAAAACGGGGTGAGCTACCAGCCCAGTGAGTGACTTCCATTAAAACATAAATCTCATGCTTGAACTAGAAACTGAAACTGAAAACTGGCCAAGCAAACATTCATGCATAACTTTTAAAAACATAATATTTCTGGAACATAGCTGGTCTGATTCTCAGTTGAGAAAGAACCCTTTTGTTCGATTTCCAACCATAAACCTGACCTTTACATAAAACCTTTTAAACATATCACACCTGAAAACATAACTGAACTAGTAGTAGGTTGAGAGAGGGAACCCTTTTGTCTAACTCTCATTATAACCTAGGCTAAGGTGTGGACCCTTTTGCCATCACCTATTCATAGATCTTCATGTGAGGGAGAGACCCTTTTGCTCAGCCCTCTATGTTGTTCTTCTTCTTAAGGAGAGACCTTTTTGCTCAGCCCTCTATTCTAAACCTTTCTACTTGACATACGTGCATGTATAGCTAACGTGGATCCTGACATCAAGGATCATAACTAAAACTAAGTTCAAATACCTTCTCCTAGTACTTCAGTATTGAGTTATTCATTCATCATAAGAAACACTTTCATAGAAAGACTTATTGAAAACATAGTGTCATAGATATAGCATTCATGAGAACTTTGCTTCTAACACATGCTCATAATTAAACATTAAAAGCTCATTAACTGAATTCGTACTTTATATCTTTATAACTTAGCATACGTTGAGCTCTTCATAATTTTTAAGTAAATAATTCCATTAACAAGCTTACTTAAGTCATGTATCATAGCACATAACAACTAGCGCATGCCTCATCTCACCTAGTATATCACTACTTTAAACATATATTAGAAATTCTCTTTTTAAATTTAGCATGCATTGACATTCTTTCTAAACTTGGTTTGCTTGGAAATCTTGCTTTAGATTAAGCTAGCATGAGAGTAAACTTTAACTAAAACATTCAAAACATTTATAAAACGTTTATAGTCACTTATAACCTTGGTTAATCCTCCCAAGATTGATAAGTTTCCCCTATTGATGTCAACCCTTCCAACGCCAACCCTCATGGGCGTTGAACACTTATAATAACTTTAGAAATCAGGCTTGGCTAGGCGACGGTCTTCACACAACTTTATGCACAACCCCAACACATGCTAAGGCTTGCTCTTGCCTGAACGCACACGACCAACCTCGAGCTGCTAGTTTGTTCAACTCAAGCAGTTGCCTACTTGTTCAAAGAATTCTAGATTCAATTTATAATTTAAATAACTCCGATTCCAGAACTTTTCTCAAGAAATTTCCTTCTATAAACTTGTTTAAAATTATCTTAAAAAGTTTACCTTAAAATTTTAGCTTAGAATTTTTCGGTTTGGCAAGAATCTTCAAAACTCTAGCACTGGCCCCGGATTACCTGAGAGCTTCACCTTCTCGCAATTTCTCCAAATTTTCAGCCAGTTCCCGGTGGTTTCTTCTTCTGGCAACCCTCCACTATCAACTAGACTTCTTTAGCTTTTAGATGGCTTTGGAATCTCTTCAAATGCTCAAGTGATTTGTTCAAAACAACTTTTTGAAACCAGCTTTTCCCTTTTATACTCGAATCTACCAACCATTCATCCTTAATAGGTTGTCACAACAACCCCTTAGTGGGTTGATCCCACTAGATCGACTCAGCTGGCCTTCTTAAACGGTGCTTAAGGATGATCACTCATGCAAACTCGATGCTCGATGGCATACTCGATGCTCGCTCACCATTTTCACGGCCAACACTTAGCCAAAATTTTCTTCTTGTTAGGCTAGTTTGAAAACACTCGAGAGCCAAGTCTCCAATACTTAAACATTTTCCTTCTTCGTTTCCTTATCCTTTACCAATTTCCCTATAATTATACATTAACTCAAATATTAAACCTTTCATTTTACTATTATCAACAAATAACATATTTAAGTAGAGAAAGTAAGGTTCAGGTTTCACACATGGACATAAAAATATATCTATAGTGCGAAGAGTGCAACTGTGGATCTTTAGCAGAGTGACTTGCAGTTAATGAATATTGATTAAAGAGATTAATCATTAGTCTCATATTATTGGAGCTTCTAATTTGTAGGTCCTAAGGTCCCATTATTAGCTCATTAAGGGTTAAATAAGAACCAATTAAGTTTGGATTAATTTGAATTGTTCAAATTACATAGGAAATTAATTGGATAAGATATATATATATATATATAGATAGATAGATAGATAGATAGATACATTATAATATAAAGTTAATTTTGAATGAGATTCAAAATTATACTTTATTATATGAGAGAGATGAATATTTGAATGAGATTCAAATATAATTTATATGAACATGATTCACATAAAACTATATGTTATGTGAGAGAATATTATTTGAATATAATTCAAATTAAATTAAATAAATGATAATTAATTAATTAATCTTATTTATTTAATTATATTAGGGAGTTATTCTTTACGTTGAAGTAAATAACTCCCTATCTCTATCTCTCTAAAAAATAACGTAAAAAGTATTCAGAGGACATAGAGAGTATAGAGTTAAAGAACTGAATTTTCTCTGCAGTAAAATTCTCAAGCTCTCTCTAAAATATTAATTCCTTCCATTACCAAAAATTCGAAGAGCCCACACCTCCTTCGATTCTTATCATGAGAATAGTAAGGAAGATCAAGTGGTGGTGTTCAAGCAATTTATTGTTCTTTCATCAGGATTTGTTGTTATGTTCATTCAGTACAATGTTCGTGTTTTAAGTGGAGGAGGATCTACACATGAAGAGGAATACTAGAAGGCTATGCATTTTTCTCTTCTTCTGTAGAAATCATACTTATAAAGTTGTGTAATGTCTATTTGGTAATTCTGTATGAATTTCTCTGCATTTCTGTTACATTTTTATCTTTGCACTTTGTGCCATTTTCTATCTTATTTTGAGACTATGCGTTAGGAGATTGAGATTAGTATTTCATGCAAAGCTCTAGTTGCGTACAAATTTTCTTAAGTTAGATCCAAGTATAAACCTAGGCCAAGTTTCCTAGCAAGTCCAGGGTCGGACGCAAGGATTAATTAATGCTAACGCAAGATGGTGAAATGATCTTTCGCAGTGATGATTTAAGTATAGATATGTGTGTTGAGATTAAAAACTAAACTAAAACAACATACATCAAGAGAAAAAGGTTGAAGAAATGAGATTCGTTGACAGAATATGAATGCATTAGAATGCAATGTGATGATTGCTCAGTAATAGAAAACAAGTTAGTATGAAATCAATGGAATGAAATGGATTTAGAAAGACTAACTAGTAATCCCTAAGTATACACGTGTGATGCATACAGGTTCTATTATCTACTTTAGTCTTTCAACATCTCTCAATGCATTTGCCGCAGTTATCTTATCTCTAAAATGCATGCGTTTACTAATATTAACAGATCAACATGACTAACTTTATGTTTAAAGCTACTCAATATTCTCACTTAATGCGTTCCACAGTTACTTACTCTCTTAAGCAGTAAACTATTTCTACTCAAATCGATTGATCAGATGGATTCAAGCATAAAATGTTTAAGTAAACATCAAGCAAGCTGGACGCATATACATGTAACTTAGCATATTAACATTTAGTTCCACCCAAATTACGAAAAATTTAGCTACTTCTGATGAATGAAAGTAAAAAAAAAAAAGAATGTGGTTGGATGAAATCATGATTGAATTAATATTAATGAAATATTTCTACGGAACCTCAGTTCAACCAAGACAAATAATGGAAGAAAATGCTAAGTAAGGGAAAGAAGAGTGTCAAGTTTCCAGGGTCAATCTCTTACTCCCTTTGACTTGTTGAAGATCATCTCTCTCAAGCTCTAACTTCAGCAGAACCTCCATAATTGGCGATGGAAATGGTAGTCAGACTCTTCTTCTTCTTATAGGTGACTAAGGAACTAACATTGTACAAAGTTTCTACTACCTACTCTTAAGTGTCTATCTTTCTAACTCTCTAACTATTTTTCAGGTGGGCAACATCTCATTTTATAAGCACTTTGGCTCAACAATTTGTGATATGATAACATTAATTTCCATACCCTGCTGTAGTCGTCTGCCATTTTAATTTGCTTAGACACCGCCTGTCAGATTGCCCATACTGCAAATTGAGATTTGACGTTAAGCGTGTTGGGTTGTATGTCCTAAAACTCGCAGTTTGTAAAGTTAAACATTTCCTATTATCAATAAA
This sequence comes from Benincasa hispida, assembly GCF_009727055.1. Taxonomy (NCBI): domain Eukaryota; kingdom Viridiplantae; phylum Streptophyta; class Magnoliopsida; order Cucurbitales; family Cucurbitaceae; genus Benincasa; species Benincasa hispida. Next base: position 14,910,118 of record NC_052356.1, on the reverse strand, counting down.
GATGTTATCCGACATTTATTCAATAAAGTTGCTATTGAATTTTTAAATTGTACTTGGCTATTATATAAATACTTGAACTTTATGTGAAGACATAAAGATGTATCAAGTTCGAGTAAATAGCTAAAATAGTCTGTAGAATACAAATAAGATTGGGTGCCTTATTCTGGTAACACTATCGGATGCGGCCCACTTTGTAGTTCTTACAATTTGTTGTAAAGTGCTACAAACGAAGTGATCCTTATTTTTTTATGTATTAACATGAGGAGTGGGGGCGTCCTATGTAATGAGTTTGCATAAGGTCGGACCAAGAAATAAGTCACTCTTACTTTATAACACTGTTTACTGTAGACTAACTATTTCGCTTAGATGACCTAGGTAACTCGATCTTAATCCTGAGCTAACTATGAACTCCTGTTTATTCGGGATTATCCTTAAATTTGCATAGATGAAGGTTGCCTCAACAGTGGTGGCTTAATAAGCCTCCCATTTCAAGGGTAAGACTGGGTAGATAACTGGGGACATAGGATGCAAGATGGAATTCACGCCCACCCGATTAAGAGATAGGAGGAAGGTTGTTCTCGTAAGTGTTGAATCCAGGTCTTGAACAAGGGACCCCACTCTCTCATTGGCCCGAGAGGGATCCGGTTTAGTGGTTGGATCACAAACCAATTATTCATTAGAGGATCAGTAGAACTTAAGGAGCAAGATGTAATTTTTGGGGTAAAACAACATATTGACCCAACCGTTATTACGAACAACCTATGAAGGGTCGACTTACTGATTATGGTTAAATCAAATGGACACAATTATATCTACAGTGAGGAGAGTGCAACCATCGAGCTATAGTGGTGTGACTCGATAGTTAACGAATATTGATTAATTCAGACTAAAGAGTTTTAGCCAATTAATCTCAAATCATTGGAGCTCATGATCTGTAGGTCCATATGGTCCCTCTACTAGCTCGTAAAACTTGAACACCTTAGATTAATAAATTGAGTGAATTTGAAATAGTTTTAATTTGAAGTTCAAATTAAATTTTAATTTGAAGTGTTCAAATTAAATTAGGGTTTGAATTTGAATTGTTCAATTTTAAATTAAGGTTTGTATAATTATATTCGATATAATTAACGTTTAATTTATTGAAATTAAACGAAATTGGAGAGTTTATAATATTTAAATATGGATTTATTTAAATATTAATTACATGAATAGGGTTCATGTTTTAAATTAGGTATTTTATACATTTAAGATTTGATAATAAATTATTATTTAATTAATTAAATTTGTTTAGTTAATTTAACTTTCAATTTTTATTCAATTTAAGAAATTGATTTTTGATTTTTGAATTAATTAAATTAAAATAAAAATTGAAAATTAACTCAATTTAATTAAAAATTAAATTGAGTTAGTGGAATTATCCACAATTTGGTGGGTTAATTCCTAATTCAACACCTAGCCAAAAATTTGAGTGCAATTTGATTTGGCTTTGACCAGTTTCTTTAGTGATTGCATGAAGAATTGTAGTAAAACTTTCTAATTTCTCAGATTTGAAGGGTTCTGGTTGCTGGAAACTTAGTTCTCTACAGAATTTCTTCTTCCTCACAAACCTTCACCAAATCCTTTCACAATTCAGTCCAATCTTGAGTTCCACCGCTCAAATTCAACGTTGAGAATAGTAGAAAAGATCCCTTAGTTGTTCATTGAGGATTTGAAGCTGAGATTTCGTGAAGAGCAACTTGGATTTGGAGGATTCCTCAAAGGTACATGTTCTTGAAACCTTTTTTTCTGAAAAATTTGGTTTTACATGGTTTTAGAACTCAAATTAAATGCAATTAGAATGTTTATTGATTTTGATTGCTTCTGTTGCATGCTTCTACATTTCATCAATTGGTATTAGATCAAGATTTAAACACTCGATTAATGTTAATTTGAGTTTGGTGGGTGAATTTCTATGATTGCATATTTGGGGACTGATATGGTGCTTTAATCAGGTTTGACATTAGATTTTTCTTTGATTCTCAAGTTAAATTTTTAATTGGCTCTTGATTGATGAGCTTATATGTATGCTCTAGAGTCTATAATTTATTTGGAGTCATTAGAGTTGAAATTATATTGTAATTTGAAGATTGAAGCAAGTAAGCACATCAGCAGAATTCTGGAGATGCTTTTGCTAGGCAGCGTTGCAACACTGCCCCTAGAGCATTGCTACGCTGCTCATATACAGCCGGAGGCATCGCAACACTGGGGCAAAGTCTCCAATTGAACTTCATTTGCATGGCGTTCACGCGCTTCCACAAAGGAATTCCATTCCATTAAATCTCTGTATCAATTCTCTATTGTAACGCTTAGTTCCACCCTGAAGTACATACAACTAACTACTTAGCAAAAAAAAAAAAAGAAAAAAAAGAAAAGAAATTGAAAAATATGGAGTTAAAATTTAAAATTTTGTTTAATTATATACAATATTATTTTCTTTCATATATATATATATATATATATATACACATATACACACACATGAGTTTACAAAAATAAAAATAAAAAGAAAAAGAAATCTCAAAGACAAGAAGGGAGGGACGCCACACAAAGCCAATTGATTTTTGTTAAAAAATAAATCTGGAAACTTTCTTCAGACACCCACGTTTTCTTTTGGAGGGAAAGAAGGAGAAAAGATAAAAAGGAGACAAGTAAAATAGGGAAGAAGAAGATATTTTGGGTTTTCTTGTATTTACACTTGAAGAGAAAAGTATTATAAAGAAGAGCTCAACATTTGATTAAGTTTTTGAGTAAATTTCTAAATTTCCTTCTTGTTTGAGGTTTTCTCATGGATGTGGAAATTAAAGGATGACCTATTTTGGTGGCTTCTCATTCTTTTTCTTTTCTTTTGTATAAAGTTTTTCATGAGATTTAGTGTTAAAAATTGAGTATTGGATAGTTCCTCTTCCTTGAGATGAAAACTCCATGGCTTAGCTTAATATTAGGGTAATGAAGATGGGTGTTTTGGAGGAAGGAAATTTTGGTGAAAATAATGGGTGTTTACAAAGAAGGATTTTAAAAAGGGACCATTTCTAGCTCTTCAAAAGAAAGAAGACAATTGAGTTTTGATGAAGAAGAGTGAAAATGTTCCTTTTATAAAGATGGATACAATGAAGCTAACTGGAGACTTTATTTTTGAAATATGGCCTTGATGACACATGTTCATAGTAAATTTTGGACTGAAGAATCACACCTGACCCTCACGTGACACTAACAGTGAATTTATTTGAAGAAGAGAAGAATGTGGTTTGCAAAAAAGAAAACCTACATACTAGTGTATTGCATGCCACACAAACTCCGATGTTTAAGTCAGAGAATGAAATAGTATAGAAGTCAAGAGAGTTTGAGAGTACGACTCAGATCAACTCATATGAAGTTATAATGATTTATTTATAGAGAAAATTAATCTTGGTTGTTCATAGGGTATTGTCGTCTTAATTATTAAGTTAAGGATAATTGAATAGGTTAGTTGTTTTTTAAAAGAATTTTTAGATTCCCTCTCTCTCTCTATATATTTTGTGTAAAAACTTCCTTTTTTGTTTGAAACAAAATAGGGATATTACAATAATTTTATACGAATCAAATCTTATCGAAATCATTAATTTTTTTTTCTCTAAATATCTTTAGGTTTTTTGTTTAAGAATTTATAAAAAGGTTACTTTCAGATAAAGAAAAATGAATCAACTTATTTACAAATATAGCAAAATGTCACTATCTATTAGTGATAGACACGATAGACATCTATAACTGGACGACAGACCACTGATAACGTAAGTCAGAGGTCTATTTTCTAGCTCACATAGTCCCAAAAAAAAAAAAAAAAACTTCAATTACACAATATTCACGCGCTTTCACAAAGAAATTCCATCGCTTCAATTGGTATCAAAGCCAAATCGTGCAATTTATTTTCATTTTGAATAGAAAATCAGAAACAAGGTGAATTTACTGCATTATTAATGGTGGTTGCAAAAATAGATAATTTCAAGTTTTGGCATTTAGTTTTACTGCTTTATTGTTGATTAAAATTGTAAGGACCCATTGTTTTGGACATTTAATTATGCTATTGAGTCTATATCAATCCGTGTTGTTCATGATGAAGCAATTATCGTGACGGAGATCAGAAATCAAAGTAGAAACTGATGAAAAAAGGAGAAGGAAGAGGTGTATGGACCAGAGTGTCGTAACACCCTGCCGCAGCGCTTCGACGCTTGGGAGAAATTGTGTGGAGCGTTGTGACGCTATTCTTGAGTGCAGGGGTGTGGCGTGCGTTTTTTGTCCAACGACGTTGCGATAAGGTTGCACTCAAGTAGCCTAGAGCGCAACAACACTCCCATCCAGTGAAAATGTGCTCCGACGTGCTATAGTTACTGTCCGCCTGTTTGTGGGTTCGAGCCTAGTGGAGCGATTTTCTTTAGGTTTTTTCTTTTAAATTCGAATTTTGTAAGTTTTTTAATTAATTAAATTAATATAATTATTATATTAATTTAATTAATTTTTAGGGGTGTCAAAATTTGGTCTGGTTTTGCTATTTATTTAATTTTACATTTGATATATGATTAAATTTTAAATGTTGCATAATGTATGCTATATAGTTTTTTCTTAAATCCCGCCTTAAGATAAACATTATTCATGCATCATATTTAATGTTATATTGTATAGTTGCATTAATTTGTAAGCATGCACATGCATCATAATTAATATAAATGTTATATTATATGATGACATATTTAATTAAGCATATCCATGCACCATACTTTAGTATAAATGTTATGTTTTATTTTCAATAGTGATTAATGTAAATGTTATATTATGTGATGAAAATAAAATAGCATTGAGCATGACATTACTTAGTAAATATAAATGTTATATTTATTTAATGTCATCAAATGCATATTTATAGGTTGTAATATTTCATATTTTATAATCGTTATAAATTTAATGAATTAGATTAAAATCTATAATCAAGAATTGCATGCAAACATAGGTTTTACTAATTTTAAATGGTTTAAAATTAATTCCCCTAGACTTATGTTAAAAATATTTCTAATATGATTAAAAATAGATAAATCTTTTATTTTTCTTTTAAAGATTGATTGGAAAGAATAAAAGATTAAATTTATAAAATAATTATCTATAAAGGACATTTGTCTAAGGAAGGTTATGTCTAAGATTGAGGTATTTAAGTTGATGGAAATGGAATACCCCTACTTGGGAACGGACCTGGAAGTTGAATTAGACCAATATATTATAAGCATGCAATAAATGATTAAGTTTATTAAAGTGTTTAATAAGCAAGAATCATATATTGTTAAACTATCCAATATACAAGTTGTATTGAGCCAATTTAGTAATAGATTTAAATAAATTATTAGCCAGATTTACCTAAGCAAAGAACCTTAGGTTTAAAACACTTAGTGGGAAGAATATATCATATGTCAATCTCGTTTCACGTTCTCCCTAAAAGTTCACACCGTGAAATCTATGCTTGTCCTCGTGGCACTGTTTGCTTGTATTCCCTTTTGGAAGGTGTTTGCATAGGTCAATATCAAGATGAATGGAGAAAGTGTTTATAGTAAGTGGGAGTGGGACATGTGTCAAGATATCCCACGGTCTCTTTCATTAGTTTGTTGTGAATTTTCATGCTCGGTTTCATGGCATTGTTTGCTTGTGTCCCCATTTGGAAAGTGTTTGCATGAAATTGATCACAAACTCTAGAAAATGGATAGGATTTCTTTAGTTTTTTTCCCAATCGATTTTTTCCTCGATTGGCTCATCGGGTCGGAACTTTAGGGTTTAAAATTAAGGGTTACACTTACAAAAAAAAATTTAAGCAAGTCAATAATTTCTTGACCGAACAATGGTGATTAATCATTATAGGAATAAGGGTTATTCTGGTATAATGAATGGTTGAGAATGTCTCAATTCAGTGAAAGGATAACTGACCATTCTTCGATGACTTTTATTTTAAATCACTGAGGCATCATTACAAAATTATATGTCACATAAGGTACATTAAAATTTTTCTAAAATTGATTGGTTTTAATGGGTTTTTGCGTATAACTCATATAAATAATTTTTATGGTTTCAAAAAACTTCAAAATTACTATTATCAACTTATTAAGTGCCAATAAACTAACTGATGATAACTACACTAGTTGACAAAAAACAATCAACAATATGCTCATCATTAATGACCTGAGATTTATCTTACTTGAGGACTGTTCTCAAGTTCCCGCTCTAAATATACCTCAAAATGTTCAAGATGCATACGAGAGATAGGTAAAGGCAAATGAAAAGGCCAAAGCATATATTCTTGCCAGCTTAATTAAAGTCTTGGCAAAAAAATATGAATGCATGGTTACTGCACGCGAGATTATAGATTCATTGCGAGAAATATTTGGATAACTGTCATGATAGATCAAGTATGACACTTTAAAAATCATTTTCAACTCCTAGATGCAAGAGGGGGACATTAGTGCGAGAACACGTTCTCAAGATGATGGTCTATTGGGAATGGTGTCCTAATTCTCTTGGAGTCTCGTAGTTTGTAAAATTTATACACATTGTTATTAATAAAATAAACATAATTTTATTTGCATTTACTCATATTCAATAAACAAAGATCCAAGGTTATTTTATGTAAACTTAAGCATGTATATGAAATATACAAGTGGATCATGCCTTAAGCAATAACCTAAAAGGTTTGTAGTATAAGGATTAAGGAGGGATACTTTATCCTTGTGACTCTACAGATACAACCCGTTTTGTAGAGGTTTACAAGTATTGTGAACTACTACAGATGGTCTGATCCTGACCATTCATGTGGAGACATGCGAGCGAGGGTGTCCTATACAAAGAGTTTATATAAGACCGGACCATGAGATGATTAGTCTCTTTATATAATGCTGTTGATACTTGAGACTTACATCTCACTTAAACGACCAAAGGTGACATGATCTTAATCCTGAGTATTTTGGAAACTCTTGCCTATGAAGGCGGTCCTTTAATTAGTATTGGTGAAAGTGGTCAGATTGCCAACTCAACAAGCTTACCTTTTTGAGGATTTGTTTGATTGAGGAGCTGGGAACTCAATTACACAAGACGGAATTTACTCCTTCCCCGAAGCAGGGGTAAGTAGATAGGTTGCTCCCTTAAGGGCTAATTCCGGGTCTTGAATATAGTGGCCACATCCTCTCTTTGGAATAGAGGATCCAGTCATAGTAGGACTATGACTTATTGTTCATTAAAGGAATTAGTGGTACTTAAGGAGTTAGATGTAACTATAGGAGCAAAACGATAAATTAGCCCAACTGTACTTACGAGCGATCTGTGAAGGGTTATCACACTGTTGATTGGTTGATATAGACATAAAAATATATTTGTAGTGCAGAGAGTGCAGCTGTCGGTCTTTAGTGGAGTGTCCGATAGTTAACGGATGGTGGATTCCGTGACTAAAGAGTTTAGTAAGTTATTCACGTACCGTTGGAGCTTCAAGCTACAGGTTCATAAGGTCCCCTTGGTAGCTCAATGGATTCAAGTTGAGAATCAGTTCTTGGGGTTAGTTTGAAGTGTTCAAATTAACAAGAGAAAATTCAATTATATATGATATAATTGGTGTGATGTATGAGATATATCAAGTGGAGGATTAATGTAAATATGATTTACATTAAGTACCATAAAATAGAAAAAGAACTATGGTTTGTATGTTTCATGCGATGAAATATTAAAACTATAGGTTATAAATATAATATGGTAAGTTGGTTATCATATTTATTTATAATATATTAATTATATGATAATTAATTTCTTTTTCTCTAATAACCAATTGAGTGGGAGGTTATTGGTGGTTTTATGGTAACCGTGAAGTAAAAAGGAAAACGATTTTTCCTAAATTTAGAGAGTTGCCTCATTTGGAAAGTAACTTACGGATTAAGCTATCAAGTGAAAGTGTTTCACTAAGCGATAATTGTGCAAAGACTAAACGATCGTGGAGCTTTGACTATACGATAGTTGCTAACGTGCAATTTGTGATGCATTATGATGTGAGTTTGTGGTGATGTGTGTTATGTGATGAACATGCAAGTTTTCCTAACAAGACCCAAGTATAAGCCTTATTAGGTTTCCTGGTAAGTTCAGGGTCGAACACAGGGACTACTGAGTAAATATGCGACAGCCACTTTGATTCTCTTGCAGTAGTAAAAACAAATGAAGTGGATGGTGTTTTGATTAAGAATATTTCCTATGCGACGGAGTTGAATGCAGAGTTGATAAAAGCGTAGAGTTACAATAAGTATGTGATGAAGGGGTTAAGAAGGGGTTTAGCTAGCATTTCCTAAGATTAAGCACAAGTTATACGATCATGCTATACACAAATAACAACATGTCATCTTTTAATACAGAATGTCGTAACTCCAATTTCTAGGACGCATGCCATGTGTTTACGAAAAAGTTGATAGGACTTATGTCTAAGCCTCTATTCTTGTCTATGCAATGATGAATAGTGTACACATAATACAAGGTGATCGCATACAATCATTCCTATTTCTAAGGTGCATGCAATGTGTTAATAGCAATAGAACTTATGTCTAAGTTTCTATTTCTTGCTTATGCGGTTTTAATCTGACTCTCTCAAGTCTAGATTCTATCTTTAGACTACTCTCTCAAGTATCTTTAAAGGGTGAATGATGTATATATAAGACAAGATGATCGCATAAAATGTAAATCTTAAGTCATGCTAGCTAAGTACTTCTCAACCCATTCAGAAATTTAGCTATTCATGTGAAGTATGGAGAGATTGAACATAGATTGAACTAAATTTCCATTTGCTGTAAATAAAGTACTAAATACAAAATATCAAATGGATTTGAGAGATAAGAAGCCCAGTAAGCAATGTCTTGCTTTCTGTGGCCTTTTACATTGCTCTTTTTCACTCCAACTCTGTTCCAGATGTATATTCTTGCTCTCACAAGTGTTGACCCTCTTTCCCTTTGTAACGCTTTCTGGCAGTCTCTTGATCTATTTGGGAATGATCTCTTGGCTTCCTCGTCTCCTCGTTCGTCTCCGTCTTCTAAGTATATCTACGATTATGTGCATGAATAGACAACTAACTCTCTAACTTCTTAACTTCTTTTACATTGGTGGCCTTCGGTATTTATAGAGCTTAAGGTGAAACAACCTTTCTTTCTAATGATTGCAATGATGGCCGGTATTAATTCTCCTGCTCTGATGCGCTGATTAATGGTCACCGAAAGTTGAGTGTACTTGCTACAGTATGGCTTTAATGGCTTGTCAACTAAATTCGAATTTGACCGTTATCAGCTTTTCGTCCCATCATGATATATTATGCTGTCACCTTGATGCGTAGACTTTATACGACCACCTTTTTAAGAAGCTTCTCACGATCGCATACGATCACATGACTTGCGATCGTAACTTTCAAGCGTGCTGACGCTTTATTCCTTTGGATCGCAATTTCCCTTGCGCCATCGCATTTTTCTTACACAAAATAAGTAAATTAACCGCTTTTTTGCGATGAGCGCGATCGCAATTCCTATCAGTTTAGCGCTTTCGGACATGATATTGCTTATTTTACCATCGCATTCTCTCATTGTTTTACTTATTTGAACTATAATAACTTGTATTTCTACCAGTTATCACACCCCCAAATTTAAAACAATGTTTTTCCTCAAGTATAAACTAAAGATTTTCTTTAAAAAGTAAACTGTTTTTACCCTACTTAGACTTCTCAAGGTGCCTTATTCAAATTTCATGAACCAATGCCTTCTTAATTTCTATCCTGATCTCTTCCTAAAATATTTTTAATCTTTAGGGACCGTAAGTTTAACCTTAAAAGAACTTTACTCGTTTCCAGGACATCGCATGATTTATTTCAAACTTTCTCCAACCGGGGTGTTTCCAAGTGATTTTTTATCCTTGCGCGATTTAGATATTCTTTTTGTGATCTTGTGTTGATCCAAGTGCCCAGTCTTTGTTTTGGCTTGCCCCCACAGGTGTTATGCGAACATCCAACTATGAGCAAGACTCTCTTTCTTAGTCAAAACTCATGCCCATTTCTTTATTTGGCAGCGGAGTTGCGATCACTTGGTTTATGCATTGATCACAATTCCTACCTTCGTTTTGGCTTACCCCCACGGGTGTCATGCGGACATCCAACTACGAGCAGGATCTAATCTCAACGTTAATTTTTTTTGATTGAAATTCTAAAAGTAACAAGGTTGAAAATAATAATACTAGCACCCCCAAATTTATACACCGCAATGTCCTCATTGCTGATAGACCAAATAACTCATGCGATGAACTTAGGGAATTTCGTAAAAATCGTTTTGAAGGAAAACTGGTAGCCCGCTAATTTTTAGAAATGTTTCATGAATTGACTGTCCTGAAATTAATTTGACTCTAGTACATGCGATAAAAAATAAAGGCATGAATTTCATCATTGAAGTCATAATTGGTATAGGGAAGAATGCGGTGACTAAATAAAGTAATCAAAATTCAATGATTGAGTTAAACTAAAGAGGATGCAATAATAAAATTTAGCAATATTAAAATGAGATGCGAGAAGTGTAAAAATTGAAATAAAATGAGTCAAGGAAAGACACAACCCCCAAATTTGCTTTGTTGTCCGCATCATCTGTGATCGCAACCTTGCATGTGGTCGGCTGATTCCTTGATTGCGATGGACTGATCGAACCGGTCGCGTGTTTTTAGGTTATCGCGTAGCTGCATCGCAATCATTCACTACGATCATTTGTAAATATCGAGAGGGTAAAAAGTATGAAAGACATAGTTGGAGATTCTAATGAGTAGTAGTTATGCAAAAATTAAGATAAATTCATGAAAGAAAAATATCAAAAGGATACTCAAAAAAAGGATTTGTCCCTGATGAGTGTGTGTTGCTTTGCAGGGACTACACTTTTCTTCTTCATTCTAGATTCCTCAGGTCTACAAAGGTCTTCTCGCGATGAAAGTCTCCTCCGTGATAAGTCTTGACTCTTTGTCCATTGACCTTAAATGTGTTGGTCCCTTCTTCATTTGTTAATTCGACTGCACCGTGCGAGAATACTTCTTTAATTATGAATGGTTCGGATCAGCGTGATTTCAATTTTCCTGGAAAGAGTTATAGCCTAGAATTGAATAGTAAGACCTTCTGACCAACCTGGAGATTCTTTCACACAGTCGTTTGTCATGCCATTGCTTTGTACGTTCTTTGTAGATCTTGGCATTTTCATACGCTTGAAGTCTCCATTTGTCTAGCTCGAGCAACTGAAGTTTTCTCTCCTCCCCTGCAGTCCTTAAATCAAAGTTAAGCTTCTTCACAGCCCACAACGCCTTATGCTCTAATTCCTGCGGTAGATGACATGCCTTCCCAAACACCAGCACATACGGGGACATGCCTATAGGTGTTTTATAGGTAGTCCTATATGCCCACAAGGCATCGTCAAGCTTCATGGCCCAGTTCTTTCGTGAGGGATTCACCACCTTTTCTAGAATCAGCTTGATTTCTCTATTAGACAACTCGGCTTGGCCGTTTGTCTAGGGGGTGATATGCGATGGTGATCTTATGACGGACATTGTACTTGAGTAGCAGTTTGTTAATGATGCCATTGACAAAGTGGGAGCCTTCATCACTTATTATGGCATGTGGGGTGCCAAAACGAGTGAAGATATTTCTTCGCAAGAATTTGTAGACTGTCGCCGCATCGTTTGGGACGCATGATACCACTTCAATCCATTTGGAGACATAATCGACAGCAAACAGAATGTATTTGTGACTATTTGATGGTGGAAATGGTCCCATGAAGTCAATGCCTCATACATCGAAGAGTTATAATTCCAATATAATGTTCATCGACATTGCATTCTTCCATGAAATGTTTCCCGTGCGTTGGCACTTGTTGCATTTCATAGAATAGTCTCGCACATCCTAAATAGAGTTGGCCAATAATACCCGCTTTGTAACACTTTTGCTGTTGTGCGTTGACCTCCGAAATGTCCGCCATAGGGTGAGTCATGGCATTGAAAAAGTATGCGATGAAAAGCAGTCTCTGGTACACAGAGTTGCAAGATCTGGTCTGGTCCCCTTTTATAAAGATTCGGCTTGTCCCAATAGTAGGATTTAGTTCATGCATGAGCCGCTTCTTTTGGTTAGCTGTGTAATTTTCCAGAAATTGCTTGCAGACCAGGAAATTGACAACATTTGCGTACCATGGTAATTCTTCATGTTTGAACAACTGCTCGTCTGGAAAGGATGCGTTCACCTCCGACTGAATGCGGTCTACTTCCGGATTCTCTAATCTCGACAAGTGGTCTGCGACCTAGTTCTTCGTTCCCTTGCGATCAATTATCTCCATGTTAAATTCTTGGAGAAGGAGAACCCATCGGATTAGCCTCGACTTTGCATCTTTTTTGGTCATTAAATATCTTATTGCCAAGTGGTCGGTGTGAACTATAACTTTGGATCCCAATAAGTAAGGTCTAAATTTTTCAAGTACAAAGATTACCACAAGAAGCTCATTTTCTGTGGTAGTGTAGTTTTCCTGGGCGAAGTTCAATGTTCTACTCGCTAGGCGATGGGGTGCAACATTGTCTTTTCCTTCTGCGCTAACACTGCCCCCATCGCATAACCACTGGCATCACACATTAACTCAAATGGCTTTGTCCAGTCAAGTGCGATCAAAATAGGCGCTGTAATTAATATGTTCTTTAGTACTTTGAATGCGTTGAGGCATTGTGAATCAACTATCAGCCTCTAGCAATGCACTCAACGGTCAAGCTATCTTAGAGAAATCCTTCACAAATCGTCGGTAGAATCCTGCATGTCTCAAGAAACTCTTTACAGCCTTCACATTTGCTGGAGGTGGAAGTTTTTCAGTGGCCTCAATTTTTGCTTTATCCACCTTTAGCCCTTCCTTAGAAACCTTGTGCCTGAGCACAGTTCCTTTGTTAACCATGAAATGGCATTTCTCTCAATTCAGCACCAGATTGGTCTCTTTACATCTTTTCAGTATCCTCTCCAAGATTTTTTAGACAGACTTATACGTTTGCCCATAAACTGAGAAATCGTCTATAAAAATTTCTACTGAATCCTCGAGATACTCGGAGAAGATTACCATCATGCACCTCTGAAACGTGCTCGACACATTGCATAATCCAAATGGCATGCGGCGAAAAGCAAACATTCCATATAGGTAGGTGAATGTGGTCTTTTCTTGGTCTTTTGGTGTGATCATTATCTAATTGTAGCCCGCATACCCATCAAGAAAACAGAAGTAGTCATTTTCTACTAGTCGGTCTAGCATTTGATCAATAAAAGGTAAGGGAAATGATCCTTCTTCGTCGCCGCATTAAGCTTCTAGTAGTCTATGCAAATCCGCCAGCTAGTGACGGTTCTCATGGGTATTAATTTGTTGTTTGCGTTCGGGACTACTGTCATTCCGCCCTTCTTGGGAACGCATTACATGGTCTAACTCACGTGCTATCGGCGATAGGGTATATGATGCTTGCATCCAACCATTTAACGATCTCTTTCTTTACAACCTCCTTCATCGCAAGATTCAGTCTGCATTAAGGTTCGATAGAGCCTTTCTGGTTGTCTTCGAGCCGAATTCTATACATGCAGTATGGTAGGCTAATTCCTCTTATATCTGCTAACGTCCACCCGATTACTTTTATATATTTCTTCAACATGTTGAGCAGTGCATTTTCTTGTTCTTCTGGTAGCACAGAGGATATTATTATCAGCAAGGTTTCATTTTGCCCAAGGAAAACATACTTCAAATGACTTGGCAGAGTTTTCTGCTCCAAGGTAGGTGGTTATTCTAAGGAAGGTTTCTGGGTTTTTCTCTCTTCATTCAAATTCAAAGTTTTGTCATGGCTTGTTGTCTCCATGATTACCTCGCAGGTTTCTACGGATGCTGTCGCATCCTCTCCTTCTTCATCTTCTTCTTCAGACTTCAGCTCTTCATTGCAACTGTGTTCATTGTCAGATTCTGATAGGTCAGATCTTCTAGATACTTCATCGCCTTTATGATGTTAAACCTGAGCTTCTTCCCATTTATACTCATCGTGATCTCTCCTTTGTGCACATCAATTTGGGCATGACCAATAGATAGAAATGGTCATCTCAATATGATGGGCACATCTTTGTTCACCTCATAGTCTAGAATGATGAAGTCTGCTGGTAGAATGAATTTATCGATTGTGACCAAGATATCCTTCAACTTTCCCTCAGGGTGAACTAGGGACCTGTCTACAAGCTGAAGAGTCACCGTCATGGGCGTCAGCTACCCTACATTCAACTGTTTGAAGATTTAAAGGGGCATTAAATTTATGCTGGCCCCAAGATCGCATAGTGCTTGACCGATGTAGATCCCGCCAATTGAGCAGGGTATCATAAAGCTTCTTGGGTTGCGCATCTTCGGTGGGATTATAGTATTTGATTTTTGCATTAATGCCACTGTAGTGAACTTTCCTGTGCTTCTTTTCTTTGACACCATATCCTTTAAAAACTTGGCATATTTCGGCATTTGCTCTATCGCTTCTGTAAAAGGAATGTTGATGTGTAGCTATTTTAATAATTCTAGAAAATGATGATATTGACCTTCATCATTTTGCTTCTTTTTCAGTCTTTGCGGGAATGGTGGTAGCTGTATTTTTATTGTTCCATGGTCTAGAGGTTTGGAGGTGGTCACAACTTCTAGTTCTATTGTCTCGGGCTCTTCTAAGTCATTATGCGTCAACGGTTTCTTGGATTCCATCGCGTTCGGATTGGTCTTGCTAGGCTCTTTCCTTTCTTCTGCTATTGTCTTTCCACTTTGCAAGGTGGCTGCTTGGCAGTGCTCTTTCCCTGTGTTCCCCGGGTTGTGTGGGAGCTCAGTTGAGCTCAGCAGCGTCCTCTGCGGTTATTTTTCAGCTCTACCGCAATCTGTCCTATTTGGATTTCTAGATTGCGGATGGAAGTCGCCTGGTTCTGGATGACCGTCTCATTCTTTTCAATGTACTATTTTAATAGGTTCTCCAGAGAGGATGATGGTGGTGCTTGTGAGCTGCTGGCTTGTTGTTGCTGTTGATCGTTAGTTCGTTGGAAAAATATTGGCGGTCCTTCTTTTTGTGCCATAGATTGGTATCCTTGTTGTTGGTTATTTTTCCAAGCAAAATTAGGGTAGTTTTTCTACTCGGGGTTGTATGTATTTGAGAAAGGGTTTTTCTTGATAAAGTAGATTGACTGTGGGTTCCTTGGATATTCTTCAATTGGATGCGATTCTCCACATGTAGCACAGCTCATGCTCGTTTGTTCAATTGTATTGACTTGACCTCTTTGCGTTCCAGGATTATTGATTGCGATGCACTGTAACAAATTTATCATCGCATTCATTTGATTTTTCAAAGATGCGATGACCCCATTATTTGCATTACCTTCTCTTGGTTTTATTCGTTGATTGCTTTCCTACCAATCTTCATGATTTTTTTATATGCGATCAAGGATATTTTTAGCCTCATCATAAGTTTTATCAAGCAAACCACCTGCTGCTGTCGCATTGGCGGCTGTCTGTGATACAGGATTTAATCCATGGTAGAGAATTTCCATCTGGAGGCAGTCTGGTAATCTGTTGTGCAGACAATCTTACACTAATCTCTTAAACCTCACCCACGCGTTGCTGAGCGATTTGTTTTCTTCTTATTCAAAATGCGTGATTAACTTCCTCCTTCTTGCATTTTCTGTAGGAGGGAAATATTTCTTCATGAACTTCTCGACAACCTGTTCCCATGAAGTTATCTCCCCTGGTTCGAGGGAGTATGCCCATTTCCTTGCTTTATCGATAACAAAAATGGAAATAGCGTGAGTCGAACTTCTTTAGCAGAGATATTTGGGAACAGAAAAGTGTTACAAATTTCAATAAAACTCCGAAGATGGGCGTGCAGATCTTCGCCATGTCGTCCACCAAACTGTCCAGCTGTCTAGATCATCTGTAACATAATCGGCTTCATCTCAAACCTTGATCTGTCCAAAGTTGGCCTTATGATTCCTGGGGAGAAATGATACAGGTTAGGTGACGCATAGTCTCGGATGGGTCTATTGCGATCATTCGCCAGGAGGATAGGATTTTCCATAATGTTGTTTGCATTTACGGCTCTTTCTTCCGGTTGTTCTGCCATTCTGGGAATTCTTCCTTGTTGTCGGCGGTTGTCTCTCTGTCTTCTTCATAATGTTTTTTCGATCTCTGGGTCGTAGTTGGGATCAGGAGCGTGTCCTTTGCTCATGCGACGCCTTCTTCTTCCCTCACCAAAGGAATGGCAGTGCCCAAAGGTCGAAATATGCAAAGAAAATCAAAGAGGTTTACTGTTAGCGCAATATATATTGCCATAGTCCCCGGCAATGGCGCCAAACTTAATGCGTGCAATTTGTGATGCGTTATGATTTGAGTTTGCAGTGATGTATGTTATGCGGTGGTCATGCAAGTTTTCCTAACAAGACCCAAGTATGAGCCTTATTAGGTTTCCTGGTAAGTCCAGGGTCGAACATAGAGACTACTGAGTAAATATGCGACAGTCACTTTGATTCTTTTGTGGTAGTAAAAACAAATGAATTGGATGGTGTTTTGATTAAGAATTTTTCCTATGCGACGGAGTTGAATGCAGAGTTGATAAAAGCATAGAGTTACAATGAGTATGCGATGAAGGGGTTGAGATGGGGTTTAGCTAGCATTTCTTAAGATTAAGCACAAGTTATGCGATCATTCTACACACAAATAACAACACGTCATCTCTCAATGCAGAATGCCATAACTCCTATTTCTAGGACGCATGTGATGTGTATACGAAAAAGTCGATAGGACTTATATCTAAGCCTCTATTCTTGTCTATGTGATGATGAATAGTGCACACATAAAATAAGGTGACCGCATACAATCATTCCTATTTCTAGGGTGCATGCGATGTGTTAATAGCAATATAACTTATGTCTAAGTTTCTATTTCTTGCTTATGTGGTTCTAATCCGACTCTCTCAAGTCTAGATTCTATCTTTAGACTACTCTCTCAAGTATCTCTAAAGGGTGAATGACGCATACATAAGATAAGATGATCGCATAAAATGTAAATATTAAGTCATGCTAGCTAAGTACTTCTCAACCCATTCAGAAATTTAGCTACTCATGCGAAGATGGAGAGATTGAACATAGATTAAACTAAGATTTCCATTTGCTGTAAATAAAGTACTAAATACAAAATATCAAATGGATTTGAGAGATAAGAAGCCCGATAAGCAATGTCTTGCTTCCCATGGCCTTTTACACTGCTCTTTTTCACTCCAACTCTGTTCCAGATCTATATTCTTGCTCTCGCAAGTGTTGGCCCTCTTTCCCTTTATAATGCTTTCTGGCAGTTTCTCGATCTGCCCGGGAATGATCTCTCGGCTTCCTCGTCTCCTTGTTCATCTTCGTCTTCTAAGTATATCTACGAGTATGTGCATGAATGGACTAACTAACTCTCTAATTTCTTAACTTCTTATACACTGGTGGCCTTCGGTATTTATAGAGCTCAAGGTGAAGTAGCCTTTCTTTCTAATAATTGCAACGATGGGCAGTATTAATTCTTATACTCTGATGCACCGAAAGTTGAGTGTACTTGCTACAGTGTGGCTTTAACAGCTTGTCAACTAAATTCGGATTCGACCGTTATCAATTTTCCATCCCATCATGATTTATTATGCTGTCATCTTGATGCACAGTCTTTATGCGACCACCTTTTTAAGAAGCTTCTCACGATCGCATACGATCGCATGACTTGCGATCGAATCTTCAAGCGCGCCGACGCCTTGTTCCTTTGGATTGCAATTTCCCTTGCGCCAACACATTTTTCTTGCACAAAATAAGTAAATTAACCGCTTTTATGCGATAAGTGCTTGTGATTGCAATTCCTATCAGTTTAGCGCTTTCAGATATGATATTGCTTATTTTGCCATCACATTCTCTCATTGTTTTACTTATTTGAACTATAATAACTTGTATTTCTACCAGTTATCAATAGTCTTCAGCTGATCGTAGCTAAACGATCGCGTGGCTAAGTCTATACGATAGGCTGCCATTTACTACACGATTGAGCACATCGTCTATGTGATAGACGCTTTCTATCTCCCATTTGCTCGATCGTCTACATGATCGTTATCTTCCTGTCTCTTCCTCTAGCTAAGATCATACAGAGCCCACAACTCCTGGATTCTCACACTGAGAAATACCAAGGTAACTATTGTGGTGGTGTCCTCACTTATTCGTGAATCGAGTTAGACTCGATTGGTTTCGTGGGGGCTGTTCGTTGTGTTCATGTTGTTGGTAGCAATCTGTTCGTTGCATTCGTGTTGCTGTGGACGCTTGTAGACTGATCGAGGGATTTTTGAAGAATGTTTCTTCAAAGGTAGGCACACTCTATCCATTAATACTCTTGTTAGCATGCTGTAATTTCATATTATGCATGACCTGTTAGTTTCCGCTCTTGTATTGTAATTGTTTATGTTCAACTCGAATGGAATTTGGAACGATCCTTTCACTGCTCATGGAAATCCTCATGCTTGATTTCCTTCATGGTCTACTTTAATATGGCTAAAATGAATAGGGTCGTCATTGATGAGGTCAATCAAGTTAGCTTTATTTTGGAATCTCTGTTAGAGAGTTTCTTATAGTTCCATAGCAATGCTATTATGAGCAAGCTAGACTACACCCTGACCACCCTCTTGAACGAGCTACAGACTTTTAAGTCCCTGATGAAAGTCAAGGGTCAAAAGGGAGAGGCAAATGTTGTCACTTCCTCTAAGAAGTTCTACAAAGGTTACCTCTCCAACTAAGTCCGTGTCTTCTCCATCAAGCATTAAAAAATGGAAGAAGAAGAAGGGAGGTCAAGGGAATAAAGCTAACCCTACTGCGGCCTAGAAGGGTAAGAAGGTCAAGGTTGCCAAGGGAAACTATTTCCACTTCAACTAGAAGGGACCTAGAAATGGAACTGTTCATATTTGGAGGAGAACTAGAAGGCTAAGCAAGGTAAATACTGGTTTTGGAAACTTGTTTAGTGGAGAATGATGGTTTGACTTGGATAATGGATTTAGGGGCCACTAATCATGTTTGTTCTTCTTTTCAGGGAATTATTTCCTGGTAGTAGCTCGGGATTGGCGAGATGATGATGTGGGTTAGAACAGGGTATGTCGTCTCACCAGTGGCAGCGAGAGTGCGTGAAATTACTCTTTTGGAAATCCTTTTTTGTTTTGAACAATGTTTATGTGGTTCTTGGTTTGAAAAATGAACCCGAAATCTGTACAAACTTTGCTAGAACAATAGTACTCTATTAATTTTCACCTAAATAATGTGTTTATTCATAAGAATAGTGTTCAAATTTGTTCTGCAAACTTAGAGAGTCATTTGTATGTGTTAAAGCTTTAGCACCGCTTCTTAATACTGAAATGTTCAAAACTATAACAACTCAACATAAAAGACAAAAGATTTTTTCCTAAGGAAAATGCCCATCTTTGGCATCTAAGATTTAGTCACATTAATCTTATTAGGATTGAGAGATTGGTCAAGATTGGAATTCTAAATGAGTTAGAAGAAAACTCTTTACCTGTATGTGAGTAATGTCTTGAAGACAAAATGACAAAAAAAATCTTTTACTAGAAAAGGTTATAGAGCCAAAGAGCTCTTAGAACGTGTACATTCAGACCTCTATGTCCTATGAATGTTAAGACAAGATGGGGGTTTGAATATTTCATCTCTTTCATAGATGATTATTCAAGATATGGATATCTTTACCTAATGCAACACAAGTTTGAAGCTCTTGAAAAGTTCATAAAGTATAAAGTTGAAGTTGAGAACTTATTGGGTAAAACTATTATAACAATTTGATCAGATTGAGGTAAGAGTACATGGATTTAAGATTCCATAACTATATGATAGAACATAGAATCACATCTCAACTCTCAACACTTGGTACACCACAACAAAATAGTGTATCAGAAAGGAGATATAGAATCTTGTTAGACACGGTTCGGTCTATAATGAGTTATGCTCATTTACCTGATTTGTTTTGGGGTTATGCAGTAATTACTGCAACTTATAGTTTGAATAATTTTCCATCCAAAAGTGTTTCTGAAACACATTTGAAATTATGGAGAGGCCGTAAAGGCAGTTTACGACACTTCAAGATTTAGGGTTGCCCAGCACATGTGCTTGATGAAGGAAATTAGACACGAGGATTTCCATGAGCAGCGGAAGGATCATTGCAAATTCTATTCGAAATTGAACATAAACAATTACAGTCACAGAATGGAAACTAACAGGCCATGCACAGCACGAAATTACAACATGCTTACAAAGAATATCAAAGGATAGAGTATGCGTACCTTTGAAGAACCATTCTTCAAAATCCCTCGATCAGTCTCTAAGTGTCCAAGAACAGCAACGCTCGAACACAACGACCGGTACAACAACACGATCAGCAGCAAACACCATGCGAACAACACGAACAGCCAAACGACACCTTGAAATCAATCAAGTTGAGTGAGAACACCACCACAATGGTTACCTTGGTATTCTCGGTGTGAGAATCCAGGAGTTGTGGGCTCCGTATGAACTTAGCTTGAGGAAGATACTGGAAGATAACAATTGTGTAGACGATCGAGCAAATGGGAGAAAGGAAGTTGTCTATCGTATAGACGAATGCTCGATCGTGTAATAAATGGCAGCCTATTGTATAGACAATGACATGCGATTGTTTGGCTACGATCAACTGAATGAACAATTGTATAGTCAAACCCCACGATCGTTTAGTCTCTGTGAGCTATCACTTAGTGAAACATTTTCACTTGATAGCCTTATCCATGAGAAAAATTTTGAATCAAGTAAGTTCTAATTTTAGGAAAATATTTTTCTTTTATCTCACGATTACCATAAAGCCACCAATAATCTCCCACTCAATTGGTTATTAGAGAAAAAGAGATAATTATCAAATAATTAATATTATTATAAATAAATATGATAACCAACTTACCATATTATATTTATAACCTATGGTTTTAGTATTTCATCTCATGGAACATACAAACCATAGTTTTTTTTTCCTTTTCTATTTTATGGTATTTAATGTAAATCATATTTACATTAATTTTTCACTTGATGTATCTCATACATCACACCAATTATATCTTATATAATTGAATTTTCGCTTGTCAATTTGACTACTTCAAATCAACCCCAAGAATTGATTCTTAACTTGAATCCATTGAGCTACCAAAGGGATTTTATGGACATGTAGCTTGAAGCTCCAATGATACGTGAATAACTTACTAAACTCTTTAGTCATGGAATTCACCATCCGTTAACTGTTGGGCACTCCATTAAAGATTGATAGCTGCAATCTCTTTACTATAGATATATTTCTATGTCTATATCAATCAATCAACAGTGCGATAACCCTTCACAGATTGCTCGTAAGTATAGCTGGGCCAATTAACCGTTTTGTCCCTGTAGTTATATCTAACTCTTTAAGTACCATTGATTCCTTTAATGAACATAAGTCATAGTCCTACTATGATTGAGTTCTCTCTTTCAAAGAGAAGCTGTAGCCACTATGTTTAAGACCCAGAATCAGCCCTTAAGGGAGCAATCTATCTACTTACCCCTGCTTCGGGGAAGGAGTGAATTCCATCTTGTGTAACTGAGTTCTTAGCTTCTTAATCAGACAAATCCCCTAAAAGGTAAGCTGGTTGAGTTGGCAATCAGGCCATTCCTCACCCATACTAATCAAAGGACCGCCCACAAAGGCAAGAGTTCCCAAAACACTCAGGATTGAGGTCATGTCAGCTATGGTCATTAAAGTGAGATGTATGTCTCAAGTATCAATGGCATTATATAAAGAGACTATTCATCTCGTGGTCTGATCTTATACAAACTCTTTGTATAGGATGCCCCCACTCGCATGTCTCCACATGAATGGTCAGGATCAAACATTTGTAGTATTTCTTAATACTTGTGAACCTCTACAAAGCAGGCTGTATCCGTAGTGTCACCAGGATAAGGTATCCTTCCTTATTTTGTATACTACAGACCTTTTAGGTTATTACTTAAGGCATGATCCACTTGTATATCTTATATACATGCTTAAGTTTACATACAATAACCATGGAGCTTTGTTTATTAGATATGAGTAAATGCAAAATAAAATAACTCTTATTTTATTCATAACAATGTGTACAAAGTTTACAAACTACAAGATTCTCCCTCGTTCCCATCACTCATACATATTTGATCGATGAAGAACCTCATTCTAAATCCAAGGGTACTTCTATGATTCAAAAGAGAATAAAGTATTTGTGTCGACAAATCCTACTTTTTTGAAAGGACCACATTAGGTGTAACGCCCCAAGCCCAGGATTCAGAATCCAGATTCGGCCCCAACATTCCCCTGCATACTCTGTGACCTGGCTATGTCATCCTCCCTTACCTTGAATGCTTTTTAGAAGTGAAAGTTATCCTCACAAACCAACACGGATCCTTTCATCATGTTTTGTCCTCACTCACATGCATCATAGGAAAATTCCCAGGATTGCTCCAAGCTAAGCACGCTTAACTTTGAAGTTCTTAGATTGAGCCACCGAAAAGGAAGGTGCACCTTGTTGGTATAGGTAGTAACTTTTAATTCTTTTAAGACTTTCTTAACCATACTTTGATGTCCTCAGAATCCCTCTCATTCGGATGTGATATCGGTTGATTCATGTACCCCTCCTAAACTTGGGTCATTACATTAGGGAGCATAAACCCTACAGTAAGATTGTGTTGAATGAACTTTCCAATGAAATTACTGAAACTTCAACAAGAGTTGTTGAAGAGGCTAGTACATCAACAAGAATTGTTGATGTTGGTTCATCTAGTCAAGCACATCCACCTCATGAGTTGAAGATGCATCGATGTAAGGAAAGGGTTCCAAACCCACCTGCTCGTTATATAGGTTTAACAGAAATCTTAACTGTCATATAAAATGGCAATGCTGAGGATATGTTATCTTATAAACAAGCGATAGATGATGTAGATAAAGATGAATGGGTCAAAACTATGGATCTTGAAATAGAGTCTAAGTACTTCAATTCAGTTTAAGATCTTGTAAATCAACCTAATGGGTTAAAACCTATAAGTTGCAATTGGATCTACAAGAGGAAAAGAGGTGTAGATGGAAAGGTGCAAACCTTTAAGGTTAGACTCGTGGCAAAGGGTTATATCCAAGTTGAGGGAGTGGACCATGAAGAAACTTTCTCACTTGTTGCCAATGTTAGGTCTATCCGGTTTCTTCTATCCATTGCCCCATATTATGACTATGAGATATAGAAAATGGACGTCAAGATTGCATTTTTTAATGGTAGTCTTGAGTAGACCATCTACATGCAGCAACTGAGGGGTTCATTAAACAAGGCCAAGAGAAAATGGTTTGCAAGCATAATCGGACTATGTATGAATTGAAATAGGAATCTCGATCTTGGAATGTAAGATTTGATATTGTGATCAAATCTTATGGCTTTAACCAAAATATTGATGAACCTTGTGTCTACAAGAAGATCATCAACAATTCAATAGTTTTCTTAGATTTGTATATGAACTATATCCTACTCATTGGGAATGATGTAGGTCTGCTGACTAATGTTAAGAAATGGCTAGCCACCCAATTCCAAATGAATAATTTGGGAGAGGTGCAATTTATTTTAGGGTTCCAGATTATTAAGAATCGTAATAATAAAATGATGGCCTTGTCTCAGACATCGTATATTAACAAGATGCTTATCAGATATTCGATGCATAATTCCAAGAGGGGTTTGTTACCTTTCTGAAGGAATAAAATTCTTAATGCGAAAGTGATTGATCGTCTTTGTGTCAATGAATTCGTTTTTGGAACATATCTTAAAACAGAGAAAGTACATAACATATAGGATAAACAATAACATAGCCTAAGCATTCTTTGTAATTAAATAGAGAAGAAAGGGAAGATTGTTCGTTGCTATCGTGATTCGCTCTAGGAGTGTATAGTATAAAATAAATTGGAAGAATAAGTTCTAAGTATAAGTGATGCGTTGATACTTTGATGCGTTTAAATATTTGTAACGCGTTAATGCATTAGAGAGATGCAACAGAACGCACAACACTCCTTCTAATGACGTTCAAGTTTTCCTATACCAGACCCAAGTATAAATCTAATTTAGTTTCTGGCAACTCCAGGGTCGAACTCAGGGATTCAGTTAAACAAACGCAGACCTTGCGTTGTATCTATTGTAGGGGTTTTCCTAAATATATGAAGAGAAATGTGTTATTTACACTAAAGTATTGTGCCCGTGCAAGAAGATACAAAAGCGTTGAGTAGTGAGTGATGGATCATGCGAGAATGGAGTTTAATATAAATGGTATGCGTCAGTCTAAGATGAGTGTACACAAATCAGAATGTGATGTGGATGAGATGGGATGATTTGCTTATCTTTTGTTTATGCGTTAGACTTTATTCAACACTTCTCAATGCAAATAACATACAAAACCTATCTCTAGGATGCATGCGTCTAATACATAATGCAATAAACACCAGTAAGTCTATCTCTAGTTGTACTAGGCGTCCTACTTGATGCAACTTAGTTATTCTCTCGAATAATCTAAGTTAAAAATGCTTTTACCAAGTGATCAAGTCGGCTTAAGCGTTTGAAATGAAGTTTTTCATAAAGTATAAATGCATTCAACATAAACAAGAAATAAACAATGGCAAAATGTGATGGATCAAATATATGAATTTTATAAAGAAGCAAATTATGTTTACAAAAGCAATATTCAATCAAATGCAATGAAAGTGATAAATGAAATGAAAGGAACTGAGTCAAGCCGCAGAGTACAATCTCTTGTATCTCTTTGACTCAATTCTATTGTGTACAATCACTTATATAGGAGTTGGACGAAGTGTCTTTCTCAAGCTTGGCTTCCTCCACTCCTTGACCGGCGGTGGTGGTGGTTCTCAACCCTTCTGATCGTCTTGGCACCACATCACAACTTAAACTACGACTATGCTAATTACAGAGAGTGAGAGTCTTGATAATTTCTATGTGCTCCGAATAATCTGAATTCTGGAGGGACTTCATCTATTTATAGGCGTTGGTCATGTCCACTTGGTGAATGGGCAGCATTAAAGTCCATGCCCTGGTCAGCATTAAAATCCATGCCCTGATCAGCCGTCTGACTCTCGGAAGCTTTTCAGACGCTGCCTGCTGCTCGTGCCTATACTTGCAAGTCGTGATGTAACACAATCAGCCTAGATCAATGAATCTTCTCTGCGTTGAATTTCCTCCAACACATGGCACATGCGTTAGAGCTTTCCCTACGGCACTTCTCTAATGCGTTAGCGTTAATCCTCGTGTTGAAATCCTACAATACAATGCGTTAGTGCCGGGATATTTAGTAATAAAACTTCTTTTGCATGAGTTTGCTAATATTTGAATAAATCCATGCGTTTCTTCTTAAAATGAGGAGAATTTATCATTAAAAACCTTAGTTGTTCCAACTTAAGAGCAAAAAAAACTTGTATTTCTACAAGTTATCACCACCCCCAAATTTGAACAATGTTTGTCCTCAAGAATTCCAAAATAATTCTTTGTTATCTCCTTTGTCTTAAGTGTGCAGAATTCGTCTCTTATCATATTCAGTCATAAGTTTGAGACATGAGTTTGGAAAATGTAACTCAGATTGACTCTTTTCTAAAAGGACTAATGTTCAGTTTCAGATGAATCATATTCATACTTTTTTCTAAGGGGAGTTATTTTCATCCCTTGATCAAGTAAAATAACTCATTACATTTTAATTTTATTAAAATAATATAATTAAAACAATCTTATATTATATCCCATATCATATAATCTACCGTTTTAATATGAATCATATTCATATTAATTTTAACCTATAGTTTTTATATGAATCTTATTCATATAATTATTATTTGAATCATATTCAAATATTTATTTCCCTTATTATACTTTATATTATAGTGTATCCATATACATTATATTAATTGCATCTTATACAATTAATTTTCTTTAATTAATTTGAACAATTCAAACTAATACAAAATCAATTTATTCTCATTTAACATTTATTGAGCTAGCAAGGGGACCTTATAGACCTATAGATTAGAAGCTCCAATGATGTAAAATTAATTAATTAAAGTCTTTAATTAAATTAATCAACATTCATTAACTGTTGGTCATTCCACTAAAGATGGACAACTACATTTCTTCGTACTGTAGATATTTTTTTTGTCCATTGGATATAACCAGTCAATAGTAAGTTGACCCTTCACAAATTGCTCATAATTACAGTTAGGTCAAGATTATCATTTATTCAAGACTTGGAATCAGCCCTTAAGGGAGCAATTTATCTACTTACCTTAATCACGGGAATGAGTGAATTTCATCTTGTGTAGGTGTATTTTCAGCTCCTCACTTAGACGAATCCCCAAAATGGTAGGCATATTGAGTCAGCGAACCTGACCACTCTCACCTATATAAATCAAAGGATCAACCTCACAGGTAGAAGTTCATAACTCACTTAGGATTAAGGTCAAGTCACTTATGGTCATCCTAGTGAAATGTAGGTCTCTTCAAATAACAGTGTTATAAAGAGAGACTAATCATTAAAGATTAGAAAAACCTAGCATGACTACCAAAGAAGCAGTCTTCAGAAGATTAACTATTAAAGATGAGAAACAAGAAAATATCAGAAGAAAAGGAGGAGTGTGAGAAAAGGAAGAAGATGTAAATAGTTGTAGATAGAACTAGGGCTATAAATAAACAAATTGTGAATAAATAACCTTGTATAATCAGTGGTAAAGTAAATGAGTATATTAGGATTTTTACTTAACCAATATTTAGCTACCTTGTAGAGAATTATGCTGAGAAGTGGGGAAATGTCAGAACCAACCCAACACCAGTAGGTATGGGGAAGAAAGTAAAGGGGAATCTAGCCATCCCCAGGAAAGAGCTAGGGAAGAGCAATTGTTAAATAGATTCACTCATCGGCTACATGAAAGTCTGGGAACCATACAACTTGACCCTGAGAAAAAGTATGGTATAGAACGCTTAAGATCGCTAGGAGCTACTATTTTTTAAGTGACCACAGACCCTGCTAGCATCGAAGTATGGATCAACCAATTAGAGAAATATTTTAAAATGATGCGATGTCCTGAGGATTGGAAGGTGAATCTTGCAACCTTCTTATTATAGAAAAGGGCCAAACTGGTAGAGAGTAGTAGAAACCAAAGAGGAGAAAGAAGTTAAACCATTTGGGAAGAACTAAGTGAAGCTTTTTATGAGAAATTTTATCCTCGATTGTTCCGTGATGCAAAGCGAGATGAATTTCTACAGCTCGTACAAGGAAATATGACTGTAGCAGAATATGAACTGAAGTACACTGAACTCTCTAGGTATGCCTTGAATA
Source organism: Benincasa hispida (assembly GCF_009727055.1). Taxonomy (NCBI): domain Eukaryota; kingdom Viridiplantae; phylum Streptophyta; class Magnoliopsida; order Cucurbitales; family Cucurbitaceae; genus Benincasa; species Benincasa hispida. The sequence goes on along the minus strand of NC_052356.1, from coordinate 14,882,574 downwards.
TTATCGAGGAGGAAAGTGAACGATGTAAGAGATTCAAAGTAGGATTGAGAAAAGAAATTAGGACTCCCATGACGGCAAGCGTTGCATGGGTGGAATTCTCAAAATTAGTAGAAGTGGCCATAAGGGTTGAAAGAGGTATGATGTAAGACGACTGATGACATGCAGAAATGCATGTCATCTTAGACCTTTTACTTAGAATTATGAAGGCTGTTAAGCAGAATATGCGGCAATTATGTTAGGAATTCATGATAAAATGAGCTATCATTGTTCAGCATTAAGAATCTTGGCTAACTCAATATTATTCATTATTATGCGTTCAATGTTCTATTTTTGTAGCTAATGCAGGAAGTGGACGCAAACGCGGAAATTAGACCACCGCATAGACGACCGCATGCAGAAAAACTCTCCATCACAAAGGCGAACGCATTTGATCAACGCATGGATGTTGCGGTAATCAATCGCATGCATCCATCGCATGGGAGTTCGCTCGTCAAGCGATTACGGTCATCGTGTAAGAGTTGTGGTATTAAGCGAATGCGGTCACTACATGATTGCGGCTTCACGATAATGCATGATAAAGGGATCAACGCAAGGTTGGTGGAATGAACGCATCAACGTACATATCGAGAAAGGCAAAAGCTGATGTTGACATTTCACCTACCATGCCGTTAGCAGTAGAGATTCAAAAAGGACTAAATGCGCCGAATGTCAAAATCAGAGCAGTCCATTAATGCTGTCGGCGATTTAGGCTCTATATAAAGAAGTCGATGAGCAGAATTTCAACTCATCCAAGGTTTTTGCCTGAGGTTCGCTTAGAGCGGATCCTTGTGATCCAGAAAAATGCGTGAGAGGAAGCTTGAGAGTTCTTCACCTCCTTTATCCATTCCGAGTGACGATCGGAGCCTTTGATCGGAGCTAGATGTTGGGAGAGTCAGCTCCACCACCCATCCATGGCACCACCGGCAGCCTTGACGTACATCCGCTAGAAGTAAGTCTTTTCTTCCAACTAGTCATTTCATTTTCTCTTCTTTTCTTATATTGTATTATATTACATTTTTTGATTAAGGAATTAATACATTATGTGTTCAATGCATTTCTGTGTTTCCTTCAACTCCATCTCCATCTTTTTTACTTAGCATCTATAACTTCATTGCATCAATTAGTGAGATTGTTAGTGTATTGCATACTTAATCATGTGGATTAGGGATATGAAGCATGTAGCAAACCACCGGAAGGTATGAGTTGCGTGAGTGTGTGAGAAAACCTTATTTTCTTAGTGTGAAGCTATAACACGCTTGTCCATGAGTAAAATTAGCAACAACTAACTACCCGGGGGGTAAGTGGTTGGTCGCATTAAGCAATGTAAGCAAGTATTCATTAGGAATAGGAATAATCTTACGTTAGCCAAGTTCATGCGGTTACCTTGTCTTATGTATACGTCCATTTCACATTTAGAGCTACTCGGGAGAGAGTCTAAAGAAAGAACCTAACTCGAGAGAGCTAGGTTAGAATCAATGCTCGGAAGAGCTAGATTAGGTTTGCATAAGCAAGAATGGAGACTTAGGAATAAGTTCCGTTTGCCATCACACAGCATATGCACCTTACGGATAGGATATTGCATGCGTCCAGGAAGTAGGATATGGTGGTTATATGTGGCCATCACGCTCATGCGGCGAGACCACGGGAGCGGGTTATAGGGGTTTAGGCTGGCATAGGCTTTTCGGCACTGTCGCAGATCCATCGCATACGTCCTAGAGTATCGCAATGAAGACATCTCCGCATTTTATCTATTCTTCCATTCACTTGTTTCATGTCAAGAATTGTCGTGTCTCTACCTCTCATTCGTACTCTCATTGCGTCATATATTACTTAGGAGTAGGAGTAATGTTAGCTTAGCAACCTCCCATCCATTTTTTTATTTAACTGCCGCATGCACATTATCGCATTCATCCAGCTACAAGTCCCTGTGTTCGACCTCGGATCACCCGAGAAACTGAGTTCGTGTTATACTTGGCGTGAGCACAAGAAAACTTGTGACAGGACGCTTGGTCACCGCATACATTTATTAATGCATAGTAATTCCAACGCATGACCATCGACGCATGATAATCAATGAATACCTTAAGAACATGCATCACATATTGCGTCCAAGGGATTTTAGTTGTCGAGTAATTGACATCTAATTTCCCGTCATCAATGACCAAGGGCCCGAAGATATTTCATCAGTGAACAAGCTGAATAAAGAGGAAAGCAGAAAGTTTTCTCTCGGGGTGGGAAGTAAAAGACTATTTAAGTGGAAGGGAACCCTGAAATCCGGATCAAGTTTAGGAGGAGCAAGTCACTGTGGAAAGTCATTCGCAAAACCCTATCCAGAACAACTGAAGGAATCTATAACCAGTGCTAATCAAATACCTTAGTGCTCAAGTTGTAATAAATACAATTGGGGAAGATGTTCGGGGAAAGCACACACTTGTTATAAGTGCGGACATGTAGGACATTTTAAATGAGAATGCCCCAAACTAGTAGGCCATGAAAAAGAAAATGTTTCGCAAACTATTAGCCAAGGAATGAAACTTTTAGGCCTAGGAGGAGAACGTGTTAGTGTGGCATAGCTGAAGAAGACAGGAGAGCAAAACCGATCCCAGGGAAGACTATATGCTTTTATCTAACCACAAGATGAAGAAATGCCAGATGCCACAGAAATTAAGGGCAAGACTCCAGAAGTTTAAATTTGAACCAATCTTAAAACAAACTATAAATAAAACTTTGTTGTTTTATTGTGTACGTACGTATTCATCGAATTGCGAGGACGAAATTCTTTTAAAGGGGTAGTAGTTGTGAACACTCGAGTCCTACTAAAGACAAGTTGAGCCAAACTTGGATATTAAAGAAGACTAAATATAAGCTAATATTCTAAGGAGAAATCTTGAGGACGATCAAACGAGGAGGAAAACACTTGTGTTGAGAATGAAACTCTTGGGTGATAAAAACAAAATGTGGATGAGCTTGCTTAAAGAGGGAAAAATTGGTCAAGGATGGGAGCCAAGCATTGAAGATCTTGATGAGATGTGTGGTGGCCTAATTATTTTGAGGTTAGTGAGTGCAAGTTGGGTGTTGAAGAAGGTGAAGGAACAACTAAGGGTTGGCCGAGAGTGAGGAGGCCCTTACATTGAAGCAATGCATTAGCCAAGCCCATGTGGAGGTTAGAAGGGCAAGTGGACATGCGTGGCAAAGGGCGAGGTGACCTTAGGCAAGGAGGCTTGAGCATGGGTTGATATGCATTGGCTAGATGAGGTAGGCATGGAGTAGGGCTAGACGCCAACCTTAGGTTTTGGTCGCAAAGAAAACGTTGAGATAATGTGCTGGCCAAGTGGAGGATGCGTCCAAGTAAGGCTATGCAGCCAAGGAAAGGGTTATGCATCCAAGTGAGGCTAGGCGTTGGGTGAGGTATGCGGCCAAAGAAGGGATGGCATGTGTTGAGTAGGTAAGCTTGGGGAGCAAGTTTGGGTTGACAGCAAATTTGGGCATGTGGCTGAACCAAGGATGAGGTGGGCACTTGGTCGGGCATGGAAAATTGGGAATGACACCTCAAAAGAAGGCTATGCGTTGGCTTAGGCAAGAAAAAGATACCCATGCAAAGAGGTGTCAAAGTTTACATGTTGGAACATGCATGCTGAAGGTAGCTGGACAGGTAAGGTTGGAGTGGTGTCAAGCACTGATGGTTTTGGGACTACTATAAATAAGGCATCTTGGGGACCTTAACACCAAGTCAAGGTGGTCACCGAGTCATTGAGAGTGAGTCAGGAGATTGCTCTGTTAGAGTTATAAAACAAGCAACGGAAGAAAAATGGATCATTAAGCATTCTAATTCATTAATTTTGGCTTTGAATTAAGCATGCTCATAAACTATCAAGAGGGTTTCATGACATACCTTTGAAGAACTTCTTGAGTCACGATTCCAACTGCAAATCTTCTCCAACTCTTGTTGTGGATCACCACAAGGTATTCCCCACTATCCTCTTGGAGTCTTAGATTGAGTTGTGGGACTCAAAACAAGCTTTAATTGGGGGAAAATGGAGAAAAGGTCACTGGTTTAGCAAACAGAAGTCTGTCTTCAACCTTTAAAGATTCTCAGCAAAATTAGTTCAGTTGCATGCCCGATTTCCACTCAAAATTGAGTTATTTATTGCATGACTTTCATGCAAAATGATTTTATGCATGTATTACACCTTCTACTATGAATTTAACTGAGAATTTGAAGTGGAAGAGTGATTGAGCTACTACCATCAGAAAGTGGAGAAATCCCACTTTTGTGGGTTTTTCCATTTTCCAATTTCTAAATTTTATTTTTTATTTTTAAACTATTTCAAAATAAAAATTTGATTTTAGTTTTTAATTTATATTTAAAACTGAAATTATATTAATTTTACAAAAATTAATTCAAAATTAATTTTTCTAATAAAATTAATAATTAAACAATTTAATTAATTCTAATTAATTTAATGTCAAATAATAAATCAATTAATCACTAATTCCACTATTATGAATCCTTATTCATGAATTTAGTATTTAAATCATATTTAAATATTAGTCAATTCTCCAATTTCGTTAAATTCAAAATTAAACGTGTCATTATATATCATATAATTACTAATTTCCTTAATTCTGATTTGAATGTTTCAAATTAATTTATCAAGCTATTCTAAGACTAATCCATTTGTGAGCTAGTAGAGGGACCTCGTGAACCTACAAATCATGGGCTTCAACGACCCGAGATTAATTGACTAAACTCTTACACTGAATTAACCCCCATTTATTAATTACTGGGTTACTTTACTAAAGCCTGGAGTTGCACTCCCCTCACTGTAGATATATTGTTTCCATTTGATATAACCACGATTAGTATGTTAACCCTTCACAGGTTTTTTGTAATAACGGTTGGGTCAAAAGGCTATTTTACCCCCGAGATTACCTCTTGTTCCTTAAGTCCCACTCATCCTCTAATGAACCATTGGTTTGTGATCCGATCATCAAACCGAGCCCCTCTCGGGCCAATGAGAGGATGGGACCCCTTGTTCAAGACCTGAAGTTAGCACTTAAGGGAACAACCTCTCTACTATCCCTAAAAATGGGTAGGAGTGAATTCCATCTTGCACCCATATCCTCAGCTATCTACCCGGTCTTATCCCTGAAATGGGAGGTTTTTTTAGCCGGCGCTGTTGAACCAACCCTTACCTATGCAAATCTAAGGATAATCCTGAATAAATAAGAGGTCATAGCTAGCTCAGGACTAAGGTTAAGTGACCTAAGTCATCAATGTGAAATAGTCAGTCTTAAACAGTAAACAACGTTATAGAGTAAACAATGTTGTTATTACATGTATGAATCGGAATCACTTCGTCTGTAGCACTTGTAACAACTACAAAGTGGGCCGCATCCGATAGTGTTACCAAAATAAGGTACCCAACCTTATTCATATACTCTAGATCATTTTGACTATTTACTCGAACCTGATCCACTTTTATGTCTCCACATAAAGTTCAAGTACTCATGTAATAGTCATGGATATTTTAGTTTATTGAATTTATTTTTAAAACAAAATAAGCAATTCATATACCCAATAATAACTTATTAAATTTTCAGAATAAATTTAATGTTTACAAACCACGAGTTTTAGGACATAAAACTTAACATGCTCGTTGGGCGAGGCGTATTAAAAAGATGGTGAACTTCATCGATGAGGAGAACCATCTCTACTTCGCTAGCCTCGGTTTCTAGTGTGATCTTCAGAGGGTCCAAACTCTCCAGACTCCGATTGAGGCTAGTTTTCCCTTCAGTTTTGTACCCTCGGTTGTATTTTCCTTTGTTTTCCCTTCAGTTTTGTACCCTCGATTGTATTTTCCTTTCTTCCTTATTTTCTTTTTTGTTATTTTTGTAGTTTGTAGTTTTTTTTCTTTCAGTTTTTGCTAACTTCTTTTTTATTTTGTAGGTTTTCTTTGTTTTTATATTTCCTTTTATTTTTCTTTCTTTTGTAGGTCTTTTCAGAGCATCATTAAGCGAAGTTGAGATGCTCGACACCACCATCCCGTGCCCGACTATGTTTTTTGGGGAGGTTTTTTTGTTCCTTTTTTTTTCTTTAATTTTTATTGAGCTTTACTTGAGATTCATTGAGATTTTTATTGAGCTTTACTTGAGATTCATTGAGAACAATGTGTTATTTTAAGTTGGGGTTGAGATGCATGATGGGTATTTTTTTTTTTTATATTAGCTTGGGGTCCTTGAGCGCTATGCTCAGATTATGCTTGTGTGCGGTGATTGCATTGTTAGCTTGTTTGCTCTGTTGTTATCATGATAGTCTATGCACTCTTCCGATAATAAAATTTGCATCAAAGAACGTTAGGAAAGCATGATCATGATTTTAGCCAATTTAAAAAAAAAATTCTTATCTCACATGCATCTTTAAGTCATTGTTTTGCAAAATTAAAGTCTTGCATTCTTAGAATTGAGTTATCTGGTTTATGTTTTTGTTGTCACCTCGAAAGGTCCACCTTTGACTTAAGAGTAACCATGCTTGTTTTAGAGCAAAACTAGACAAAGTGGATAAAATAAGGTCGCAGGGCCTTTTCTCATCTCACTTTACATGAACTTTGAATTTCTTATGAGCCCAAACGATGGCTGTGAATAAAAAAAATAAGTTAGTTGCAACTCTGAAAAAAAAATGAGTCATAAGCCGGTGTGCTTGCAAAAAAATAGTGTGTGTATGCATGGATAAAGGTGAAAAGAGTTACCTCTGCCGTGTCTAGTTAGGGCCCACAAGAAAAGAGTGGATAGGTTCCTTATAGTTGGGTGTGAAAGCTAGTCCTTTAGGTAAAATAAATGCCTTTTATGTTTTGTGTATGTGTGTTTAGACACCCTTGTCCTAGTGTTGCCCTCTTTTTTGCAAGTGTGGTATGTTCGAGATTGATAATCAAACCAAAATAGGGGAAAACAGGATGATGACCTTATAAAACTTTTCGAGGTTGTGCAAGCTTAACTAGCAAGATTTAGGTTCATGCATGCTGAATAGATTAAGAACCATTCTTAAACTTGTTCTTCATTGAGTGATCATAATTGAATTTCCTTCTTGATTTCAAATTTCATTCTAATTTACTGTTGAGACTGGAGTAATAACCTTGCAAATTAGGCGAGCATGTTTTTAATTGTTTTATATTCTATTTAACTGTGTGTTTCTATCTTGCTCAGGACGAGTAAGAGTTAAGTTGGGGTGTTTTGATAGCTCTAAAGAAAAGCTATTATTCCTAGCTTAATTCGTGCTTCTTATTGGATTTTTTGTTATTTTTCTATTTTGTAGGTAAAGAGCAATCAAGAGGTAGAATTAATCATTTGGTGAAGAACAGGGTTAATTTGAAGCAAATTGGAGCTGATTTGAGCATATGGGCTTCAAAGGAGTTAAAAAGACAAAAATACCCCTATTAGAGCGTTGCAATGCTCTTCAATTGCAAAAGCCCAACGCTCGCTTAACGCTACAAGGCAGAAGCCTGATGTGCAGGAGAGCATTGCAACGCTACTCCTAGTGTCGCGATGCTCCGAGTTTGGCAACAACACCAGTGTTGCAACGGTTCCCCTTGACGCTCGTGGCTTATTTGTCGAGTAGCATTGCAATGCTACGTAATTTTCTATAAATACCTCCCTTTTTCTTTTGGTCAAAACATGTCGAATTTCAATGGAGGCCAAGTTTTCTTCTTCCCCCTTTATGTTTTCAATATCACTAAGCTAGTTTCTAGTTTAATTTTGGAATGTGAGCACAGATTGGGTTGTATCTCATGGGTTTTTCTATAAGTCATTGAAGTAATTTTCTATCTAGTTCTTTGATTAAGGTTTGATGTAATCTCTTGAGTTTTCTACCCAATTTGATGTTTACAATTCGAAATTATGTTTTCTTTGAATCTTGATTTATTTATATTTGCATTTGTGTGTTAGACTAATGACCCTATCATGATTGCATATCTCTGCTAGTTAATCTCAAGTTTGTACATTTTCTCTTAGCTCGTCTATACTTGAATTTACCCTAGTTACAACAATTGAATGTGTATGTTTAGGTTTATAGGCTGACCTTGAATCCTTGCATTGCATGTTTGATTTAGATTCGAAGAACATTTGATTAATTGAACATGGCTTTTCCTGACAGTTAATCGACATAGTTGAATCCTAAATCTTAATGCATGTGTTTCTAGTTCTTTATGGTCGCTAAGATCCCAATTGAATCTAGGAGCATGTAGATTAGTTTGGGCACGGTCTTTCCAGCCTTGATTATTAATTAGGACGCTTGATTGATTTCGATTTAATTGATTGTCAACCTTTGTAAAGATTAGTTTAATCACATCAATTGGGTAGTTATGCACACATCATTCGGTGACAAAGTCAATTGACAGAAAACGATGATTGAAATTACATTGAGTGTTTACTTGATCAGAGAACTAGATGAACCAATTACGACTTACATTGATCCCTTACAATTTATTTTCCTACATGCTTTCAAATTAATCAAAAACCAAAATCCAGTTTTTATTATTTTTCTCAATCAAATTTAGATTAAAAGAATTTAATTCCATACTTCTCTGTGGTTCGACCCCACACTTACTACTATTCCTACATTTCAGTAGTAATAGACATAGCACGGTTTCTACAAATTTTCTTTTGATCAAGTATGAGGCTTATTAACAACGTAAGTTTTGGGCCTGTCAACAACTCTTGTTGAAATGTCAGTATTTTCATTGGAAAGCTCATTCAACACAATTTTACTGTGGGATTCATGCTCCCTGATGTGGTCATTTTCCAAAAAAGTAGCATTTGTTAACACAAATAATTTATTATCTTTTGGATCATAGAGGTAATCAACCCCCATTCCCTTGGGATAGCCTACAAATAAGCAAAATTTTGAACGAGATTCCTGATCGATAAAATATGTATGAATGATGGGAATGATAATAAATATGGTCTAAATGTAAGCATGCACTAACGATGAAGTAATAAACTTGGAGTATTCCAAGTGTCGAATCCCACCAAGACTAGATTGCTTTTTAAGTTAATTATGACTATGAATCAATGTGATCGAGGTAACCAAGTAATAGGTTAGATTGAAATTAATGAAGGAATCTTAAAAGCTGATAAATAACAATAATCGAATAGGGATAAAACAATATTTCAACTTTTCAGGTTTTATGTTAAAAGTGTTGTAGCCGCATCACACCAAAATAGTGAAGTATGCATGAGTAGTAATCTCCACCTATTCGGTTTGAAGTCTAGTTCCTTTAGGAGTTCTAAGCAACTACTACTGAATGTTCCCATGAGTAGCTGAATCCTAGATTAATTACAGTCTGATTTCTTTACCTTATGGCATCCCTTATTCTTAAGACGACGTGACCCTCTAATTCCTAGGCTTTTAGTACTATATATCTTTGTGAGATTAACTTACACTCTAGCCTTCCCAGTACTAAAGTTCCACTACATTATTAAATTAAGTTGCCAGTTTAATCTATCAATTCTAACTTTAACTTCAACAAAGAGAATACATAATTCAAGTTGGTGCATGTGCAACATTATTTAAGCCATAAAAACCCTAGGTCATCCACATTGTTGAACCCCTAGAAGAATTTAGCTCATGATAGGTGACAAATTAATCATCTTTATTAAACCATAAATCATAACTACAAGATAGCATTCGATCGAGGAAATAAATAACTACAATGAGCGAATGAAATGAAATTGCTGGAAAAAGAAAAACAACTCACAGGGGGGATCTTCGAACAAGCGCTCAACTCCTTGGTCTTTCCCTAGGGCGAATTGCCTTTTCCAAGGTGGAATCGTGGCTTATGACACATTTTCGTGGGGTGGAGGACCTAGAGCTGCTATGCCTCAAAAGAAAGTACAGGTGTCATGCTCGCCCCTGACTACTTTGGTTCATTTAGGAAGAAGGAGATTCATCCTAGTTTTGTTCTTTTTCATCTTTTTTTGTCTTTTTTTGTTGGCTAGCATACGTACAACACAAATATACACACAATAAGGACACAAAAAATGCGAAAATTCTCCTCCNCCCCCCCCCCCCCCCCTCCCCCAAACTTAAAATAAGCAATATCCTCATTGGTTGAGAAAGAGAAACTTCAAAAGGGGCAAAAATTAGAGAATGGTGTTTGGGCCTGATTGCAATATGTAAGGCTAAGTTCTCCTCATGTGCTAACCTAGTGGCATGTAGAAGACAAGCCTGAAGAGGTTTTGCATAAGTAGACAAACCTAAAATTCTTGATTTTGTATCTTTTAGGGTTGAACGCAAGATATACAAAAGGAGATATGCCCTAATTATCATCATCAAGAGCCACCTTGTACAACAAACCAAATAGCATGCATCAAACAAATTATAATCAATTTTAGCAATTCAAAAGCAATAAATTCTAGTAGAACAAAAGCAAACCTAACCAAACAAAAGCAAACACTACCCTAACTGCACAAAAAGAAACTAAAGCAAAAATAAACTGAGTTCTGGATTTGTAGAGGAAAACAAGAAAAGAAATATGATACTCCCCTACTATTAGAGCATCATCATCAACTTCTGGATCATCATTAATGTTGGGATCTTGTTCCTCATTAATAAGGTCTTGAAGGATATGATCTGGAAAAATAGGAATGACAGGGTAAAAACCAGGGCACACAGAACTGAGAAAACGCACGAGTGCATCATCCCTCTACTTAGCATAAACCTAGTAAACATGGGTTTTCTCCATAAACCTTTCCAAACGATCAGCATGTAACCTATCACAACGGTTGCATAATTTGATGAGGCATTGGCACTATACGACTAATAAGAAGGTCTTGCGGCCGCATCATTAGCCATAGATGTAGGAGGGATAGTAGAAGGGGAAGTATGAGGGGAAGACACATGACTTGTTGAGGTAGTAGTGAAGACCAGATCCTGTTGATCAGATATTGCAGTCTCATGGTCTCTTTCAGGCGAGGAGAAAGTGGCATCATCTGGAGTAGGGTGTCTCGAACTTCTTGATGAAGTTGTCTTAAGAGAAACCGTAGATGGGGACTTCGTGGCCTTGCCTTTCTGAATTTCCATATTCCCTTGCAACCTCCTAACTAAGCCAAGATCAATGGCTGGTTTCACCTTGCAGCACTCCTCGACTGGATCGACTGCTACCCTAGCCCTGACACACAGCTTGCTAATGAGAGAGGGTAAAAACAGACGCTCTCTAGTTCTGGGGCCATACTCGATCATCTTTTGGTTGATAATTCCTCCCAGTTTCATAAGAAGGATCTTCCAAATGCTGTAAATGAGCATGATCCACTCTAAAGAGATGGTCGTGTCGTTGGTAATAGGCATAATTCGATACTTGGTGAAGTAAAGTCATATCGCCAATTAGTCCTTGATGTCTCTAGGTTTTAGAGTGCGGCATCCTATGGAAGAGAATACCCATTCAGCTCTAGGAGCTCTGACCATTCTCATGGTGTCATTAGCTTGCTCATCACATAGAGCATACATTCTTATAAAGCTTTCTTCCTCATGTTCATAAGGCATTCGACAGATGGAATTGATAGTTGGAAGAGAGAGATCTACCTCTACCCCTCTCACTATGGAAATGTTTCTTTTGGATGCATTCACAAATAGAAATCTTGAACAAGGACGTTGTTGGTTGGGAGAGGCTATCTGGTAAGATCTTCCCACTCATAATGAGCCACCACATAAGTGATGAAAGGTGGTAACTCACCAGACCTCTTAGAGAAGCCGTTCTCTTAGAAAACTTCTCTTCTCCTAAGGACCTCCATTCTTCTGGCCAAATCAAACTCTTGTTCATCCTTAGCTTCATCACTAGATGAAATTACAATTCTCAAGGCATTCTTCATTCTTGGCCTCTTTGCTTCAGACTTTTCTTCCATCTTCTTAAATCTTTTCTTATTGGCTAATCTGGTGAATCTCATGGGAGTCACATGCTCAAGCACAGGTTGCCTAGCTTCCTCTTCTTGGTTTTCTTCCTCAACCACATAATTTTCTTCAGAACTTTGCTCATAGGCCTCATAGGTGAAGAGGTCGTCAAACTCTTCTTCTTCCTTGTTGTGATTAAATTCATTGTGCTTGTTTGTGTTAGAAATGATGACGCGATGAGATGAATTGTGTGAAGAGTTATAGTTATGTTATGCGATTGTCACAAGTTTTCTTATATCATGTCAAGTATAAACAAGATATAAGTTTCTTGATGTGAACCGAGGTCGAACTCAAGAACTCATTAGCCAAAATATTTTTGTGTTTGTTGTGTTGTGGCAAGAGTTAATCAAATTATAATGGAGGGAAAGAAAGTAAAGATATGCGATCATGAAGCTATACGATGAAGTAAACTAAGTAAACGATGAGCAGCTTAAGATTGATCATAAGTATTCTAAGAGAACGGAAACTGAGCTTGTAGTAGAAAATGAATGGAGAAAGCAGGGTTGGGGGAAGTCAATTTTAAGTTCCTAGGTCTAATACCAAGGGTAATCTAGGCTCTGCAACATCCGTTCATCGCACACCTCTAGATGGCTAGCCACATTTCTCATATCTCTATGACACATGAATGATGTTACACTGAGCATAATGTTATTTCTATCTCTAGAAACACTTCTTATGTTGCTTAGTGAGTTTCACAACTACTTACCCTCTTAGGTAGTTAGTTATAGCTACTTGACTCTGTAAGTGATCATAGGCAAGCATTTATATAATCATACACTAACCAAATAGGATTAATGCTTAAAACTTAGAGTTAGTTCATGGTATTAAGCTTTCTTCTTACCACGTGGAGTTAGTTAGCCATGACAAAGGAGAAAGAAATGGTAAAGATAGATGAAGTGATGAAAGTAGTCATGATAATGTATTTAAGTAAGATATGTCGATTACAAATTGAGTTAATGTCTTTATCCCAAAATGCAATGTAACAAAGGAAAGCAAGAAGTAAGAAGGGATGTGCAGATTTTAGCAATCTCTTGCTTCATTCTGATGGGGTGCTAAGGCTATTGGTGAGGCTGATGGCAGTGTGATATAGAGAAGGCTCTCTCAAGCACTTGCTCTGGCAAGTTTTTCTGATGGTAAGTCAGCGGTTCTTTTTGAAAGTTGGAAAATACTCAAAGATGCTCTCAACTGTGCTCTTACTCTTGAATTCTGGCTCGCTCGTTCAAACAGATGTCAAGGCTCTATTTATAGAGTCATGCATTGACAGCTTTGGGTCTCCCATTCTGGTTAGTCATCTCTGACTTGATTGGTGAGAATTTCAACATTACTATCATGGTCAACATTCTGAAGTTGTGGCAGAAGATCCATTGGGATTGAGTCAGAGATCCAAAGGCATGCGGTCACTTGTTCCTTCATCGGGTAAGAGCTTGGCGCATGCGGATAGATCCTGCGATTAGCTGCAAAATATAACACTTCGGCACAAGTGAACTCATGATATGCGGTCAGCAGGGATTTCAAGTGTACTTTAGCGCAATACAATTTTGAGCATGAATTCTTAGTATTATCAATGCATAGCCCATCTAACCTCATTATTCCAAGTAAAAGCTACAATAACTTGTATTTCTATAAGTTATCATTCCTCAACCATGTGGGTTTTGCCTTTCCTTTGTTGGAAAGGCTCTACGGCCGCATCATCATCCTTACGCTACTTTGGAACCGCAATCTTTGATGTCTGTTGCGGCGAAGGCGATGCAGCCGCATCAGCCTCCTCAGACTCTCTTGTTCTAACTTCCTCAACTTTTTGCTTGCTTTAGAGTCTTTTAGGTCCATGTTTCAACTTTCTTTCACACTCAATCATGACTTGTTGCATATCTCTGTGTATCTCCTCTTCCAAATCTTCTTCCTCTTTCCTCTTGACCTCTTCCTTTCTTCTTTTTTCTTCTTCATCAACAGCCAAAGCTTGCCTCAAAGCTCTATCACCCTCTTCATACCGCCTATTTGCCCATTATTTCTGGTGGCATTCCTTTGTCGTGCACATGACTCGCCTCATTACTCCTCTCTATAAGTCCTCAAATAACAAAGAACTAGAGGGACTTCCTTCTTTGTGGGTATGCACATTAGAAAAAGATGAAGGATGAGAGAGCTTTGATCCACTACCTTTCTCAACCAGAACAGTAATCTCCAGCTTTGATGGACTGACTTTTTCCTCATTTGGGCTCGCTGCCGCTCAACACCCATCTTTCGAATTTCTCTCCATTAGACCCTAAAATAGTATCATAGTTCATTGGGTTAATGCATGGCCAATCGAGAGAAGGATCTTTCTCTCGAGCCCTTTTCTTTTAGCTCCCATAGGGCACTCCATGTACGTGAGGATTGTTCCGTTGTAATTGAAGACCACAGAGGAGGTGTCATTTATTGTGTTGCACATCGAGAGTATTCAGACGTCGAATTAGATTCTTGAAAACACAAGGGTCTTCGTTGAATGTAGGTTTTTTCCATTAATGGTGAACGATCCTTCTTTGCTGCACTCATGGGATTCTTCATTGTCGGAAATAATAGAGGAATGGAACCAGAGAAGAAAGAAGAGAACTTGGATGGAGTGGGAAGAAACCGTCGATGATCGAGAGAGGAAGATCGTGGACTCCTTTGGGTAGGTCAAACGGCACATTTTCTTCTGATGAGGGCACATCATCCTTCTGTTTTTCTTGTTTTCCATCTATACACTTAATTGAAAAATTTAGAATTTCCATCCAATTTAATAAACTCCCATGTAAGTTTCCAACTTGAGGTGTTCTCTTCGGTCATCTTAAATACCTCTTCCTTAGACAAAACCAGCCTAGCCAGAGTTTATTCATAAGGCAGATACAAACTCAATACTTTTTTTTCTTAATTGACAAAATAAAAATAACATATTGAAGGATATCGTACCGAGAGTTCCATGAGCGTGTTTAGATCGCTCCGATTTCACAGTGACCGAAATACAAAAGATATACATTCAACACATATAGTTATGCATATTTCTAATTATCGGCATGCTCAGAACACAATAAATAACAGGAAAAGGGTTCATACCAACTAAAGACTCTCTTCGAACTTCTGAACCCAATGCAGCAGAAACCCTCTAAGAGATCTACCAACACCCAGCGGATATGTCGACCGCAATAGCACGATCAGTACAAACACAAACACTACAGTGGGGACGACACCACCACTAGTGAAACCCAGGTATCCTCGGAGTGAAAACCCAAAGAGTGGGCTTTGGTGAGTTTTGTAGAAGACGGAGGACAACACGTCGTGTAGACGATAAGCAAGTGGGAGATAATACTGTGCTATCGTATAGCGGAAGTGCTTATCGTATAGAAGAGCTACATGATCGTGTAGGAAAGGCTGAACGATCGTTTAGGAAAACGTATACGATCGTTTAGAGAACTCGTGAGGTCAACGATCATTTAGACGAAAGAACTACTATCGTATAGGCTCTCGCGGTCGTTTCACAAATTCTTTTTAGGCGCACGAAAATTAATGAATGCACGATTTGAAAAATGAAAACGCTTTTCATTTTTAACCACCGGTTACCATAACCAACGCTGCCCACTACCCACGTCCGAATGTGGAAGAATTGGTTAATTATCATATAATTAATTAATTAATATAATCATATTATATTTATATCCTATAGTTTGATATCACATATCTACTATAGTATTTTCTTCTCTACTTGATATAAATCATATTTATATCTAATTTCCTCCAAAATAATGTATCTTATACATTTAACCAATTATATCATATATAATTAACCAGTCCAATTATATCATATATAATTTAACTTCCTCTTGTCAATTTGAACATTTCAAATTAACCCAAATACTGGTTTTCGATTTTATCCAAGCTACCCAGAGAACCTAATGAACCTGTGGCTTGAAGCTCCAATGGTACGTGAATAGCTGACTAAACTCTTTAGCCACGAGATCCACCATCCATTAACTATCAGTGATTCCACTAAAGACCAACAGCTGAACTCTTCTTACCATAGATATATTTCTGTGTCCATCGGATATAACCAATCATGAGTACGATGACCCTTCACAGATGCTCATAAGTACAGTTGGGTCAATTTACCGTTTTGCCCCTATAGTTATATCTCACTCCTTAAGTACCACTGATTCCTCTAATGAACAATACAACATAGTCCAACTATGTATGAACACCTCTTGGGCCAAGAGAAGGTGTGTGGCGCCACATCGTTCAAGCCCCGAAATCAGCCCTTAAGGGAGCCATCTATCTACTTACCCCTTCCTCAGGGAAGGAGTGAATTCTATCTTGTGTAGTTGAGATCACAGCTCCCAAATTAGAAGAATCCTCAAAATGGTAGGTTTAAATTGGCGACCTGGCCACTCACACCCATACAAATCAAAGGACCACCCTCAATGGCAGGAGTTTCCAACTCACTCAAGATTGAGGTCATATTACCTATGGTCATCCTAGTGAAGTGAAGTCTCTGTCATGAATGGTGTTATATAACGAGACATTAACACTTCGTGGTCAAGTCTTATACAAACTCTTTGTATAGGACGCTCCCGCTCGGATATTCCCAACACGAATGATCAGGATCATACCATCTGTGACAAATCACAACACTTATGACCATTTCACAAAGTGGGTCGCATCCGTAGCGTTACCAGGTTAAGGTTTCCCTCCTTTATCCATTTACTACAGACCATTTTGGTTATCACTCAAGACATGATCCACTTGTATGTCACCACATACATACTTGAGTCACATACAGATAACCAAGGATTTTATGTTTATTGGTTTGTGGTAAAGCAAATAAAATAATTAACCGAGAAAAATACAAGATGTAAAGTAAATATCATATATTAACAACACAAGTGTTCGTACATTCTATATACAAACTACAGGACACAAGACTTTAGGGCATCAACCTCAATAACCTTTACATTAGGGCTCATACTAATTTCAATTCGACATGGGAAATAGAAGCCTTCCCTTTCTTCACTATCTCTCCTCAATATGTATTCACTCTTTATCCATTGACTTTGAAGATATGGTTATTGTCTTGTAGTTTCATAGCACCATGTGGGAATATTTTATGGATTGTGAATGGTTCCGATCATCTGGATTTCAGCTTTCTCGAAAAAAGTCTTAACTTGGAATTAAAAAAATTTGTTGTCCTTCCTTAGACTTAGTTGTCTTGACCTTTTGGTCATGGTACATCTTCATTGTCTTGACCTTTTGGTCATGGTACATCTTCATTTTCTCTTTACTTAACTTGGTGTTCTCGTAAGCTTGATAACAAAGTTCTTCTAGTTCATTCAACTGCACCATTTTCCTATCTTTTGCTTGTCTCAGATTTAGGTTCAACTTCTTAATTACCTAGTAGGCTTTGTGCTCCAACTCTAATGGTAAGTGACATGCTTCACCAAATATGATATGGTATGGTGACATTCCTAACGGGGCCTTGAAAGTTGTTCTATGGACCAAGAGTGCTTCATTAAGTCTCAGTGGCTAGTCTTTTCTTAATGGATCTACTGAATTCTCGAGAATACTTTTCATTTCTCTATTTGATAGTTCAACTAGGCTATTGGTTTGAGGGTGATATGTTGTGGCTATTTGATGCTTTACGTTGTATTTTTGTAGCAGATCTGCCATTGTCCGGGTTGATGAAATGGGTTCCCTCATCATTGATTAGAGCCCCGAGCACTCCATATCTATAGAAAATTTTCTTCAAGAGGAACTTTTTTTTTTTTTTTACCAATTTTTCATCATTAGATGCAATTGCCACCGCCTCGATCCTTTTCGAAACGTAATCAAGGAATTCCCAAATGATGGCGAGAATGGCCCTATAAAGTCAATCCCCTAAACATCAAAGATCTCTATTTCAAGAATGTAGTTCATCGGCATTTCATACGGGATGATAAATTTTCCATTCTCTGGCATTTATAACATTCCTTAGGAAAGTTATGAGTATCTTTGAATAACGTTAGCCAAAAGTATCCACTTTGCAACACCTTTGTCGTTGTTTTCGTTCCTGCAAAATGGCCTCCATACAGGGCTTGGTGACATGCTTCAAGGATATCGACTATTTCTTTGCAATACAACACCTCCAAATCTTGTCAGGCCCAACTTGAACAAGTACAGGTCATCCCAAAAATATTGCTTTATTTCGTGAAAGAACTTTTTCAACTTCTGATTTGTGGCTTCAGGCGGCATAATTCCAATTGCTAAGTTGTTAGCAAAATCTGAATACCATGGACTTTTGTCAATTGCCAACAATTGCTCATCCAGAAAGGTGCCATCGATGTGTTGAATTCTGACTGATTGCTCTACCTTTCCTTTTAGGCGGGAGAGATGGTCAACAACTTGGTTCTCTGCTTCTTTTCTGTCTACTATCTCCACATGGAATTCTTGTAACAGCAGACTCCACCTGATTCATTTGAGTTTTGCATTTTTCTTTGCCAATAAGTACTTTAATGCGAAATGATCAGTGTGAACGATAACTTTGGTCCTTAGTAGATATGATCTGAACTTCTTAAACCCCAAAATAACTGCCAGCAACTCATTTTTTGTCTTACTTGCACAATAAATCAAATGAATAACCCTACCTTTCTTTTGAACGAGCACTGCTCCGAGGGCAAAGTCACCGACATCACATATCAACTCGAATGGAGATGACCAATCTGGTTCCGTCATGATAGGTGCAATTGTCAGAGCCTTTTTCAACATCTTAAATGCTTCCTTACATTTTAAAGATCTGAAGATGTGTGAAAAGTTTTTTTTATAAAACTTCTATAGAATCTTGCATGGCCTAGTAAACTTTTGACATCTTTTATGATTGTGGGGGTACGGAGCTTTGAGATAAGCTCAACCTTAGCCTTGTCTACCTTTAGCCTTTGTTTTGATATTTTATGCTCCAATAAGATTACTTCCATTACCATAAAGTGGCATTTTTCCCAGTTTAACATCAGATTGGTTTCCTCACAGCGCTCCAACTCCAAATTCTTTAAATAGTTGTGGAAAGTTTTGCCATGCACCAAAAATTCATCCATAAAAACATTGACCGTTCTATCTACCAAGTCAGAAAATATCGCCATCATGCATCGTTGAAATGTTGTGGGAGCATTCCATATATCAAAGGGCATTAGTTGAAAGGTAAAGGTGCCATAGGGGCATGTGAACATGGTCTTACTCTGATCCTCTGGCATAATCATGATCTGATTATACCCCGAATACCCGTCAAGGAAACAATAGTATTAGACCGATCTAACATTTGATCAATGAAAGGCAAAGAAAAGTGATCCTTCTTCATGGTCTTGTTAAGCTTGCAGTAATCCATGCAGACATGTCACCCCGTTACTGTTCACATTGGGATGAGCTCGTTGTTTTCGTTTGCCACTACAGTCATTCTACCCTTTTTTAGTATGTACTGTACTGGACTAACCCACGTATTGTTTGAAATAGGGTTGTCACTCCAGCATCTAGCCATTTGATGATTTTTTTTCGGGCAACTTCTTTCATGTTTGGATCTATCCGCCTTTGAATTTCAACTGAATTCCTCGCTCCTCTTATGTTAACTATTGTCCAGCCAATCGCTTGCTTGTGCTTACCTATAATTTTTAGCAAAAATTTTTCATCTTATTATGTTAGCTTAGCAACAATGATTATCGTAATGTGTTATCTTGACCTAGATGTACATATTTTAAATGTGCTGGCAATTGCTTTAGTTTGAGCTCTGGTGGTTCAATTACCGACGGCTTGAGTAGTTTTGATATTTCACGATCTGTTACTAGACTTGTTATTCCTACTACTACAACAACCTGTTCTGTTTCTTCAATTTTCTCTAGTACTTCTTCCTGCTCCTCCTTCTTCGTAATGTCCTAGTATCAATAGCATCAATGAAAGAACATTCAGCTAAATCTTCTAGAAATTTTAGTGCGTTTAACACATTAAACATAATCTTGTCAGCACATAGTCAATTCTCTCAATTCTCCCTTTTACACATCGATTAACATTTTCCTAGTTGCCAAAAAGGGTCATCCTATTGGATTTTATGTCCTAAAACTCGTAGTTTGTAAACAATTAAACTTATCCTGAAAGTTCAACATTGAATATATGAATTGTTTATTTCGTTTTAGAAATAAATCCAATAAAATAAAAAATTCATGACTATTACATGAATACTTGAACTTGATGTGGAGACATAAAAGTGGACTAGGTTCGAGTAAATAGTCAAAATGGTCTATAGTATATGAATGAGGTTGTGTGCCTTATTCTGGTAACATTATTGGATGCAGCCCACTTTGTAGTTGTTACAAGGAGTTGTAAAGTGCTACAGACGAAGTGATCCTAATTCGTATATATCATGACATGAGGAGTGGGGGCGTCCTGTGCAATGAGTTTGTACAAGATCGAACCACGAAATAAGCCACCCTTACTTTATAACGTTGTTTACTATTTAAGACTAGCTATTTCAAAGTGATGACCTAGATAACTTGCACTTAATCCTAAGCTAACTATGAACTCCTATTTATTCGGGAATATCCTTAGATTTACATAGGTGAGGGTTGGCTCAACAACGCCAACTCAATAAACCTCCATTTTAAAAGTAAGATCTGAAAGATAGCTAGGGGCATAGGGTGCAAGATGGAATTCACTCCTACCCGTTTTCAGAGATAATAAAGAAGTTGTTCCCTTAAGTGCTAACTCTAGGTCTTGAACAAGAGGTCTCACCCTCTCATTGGCCCGAGAGGGACTCGGTATCAAATCACAAACCATCGGTTCATTAGAGGATCGAAGGGGCTTAAGGAATAAGAGGTAATCTCAGGAGTAAAACAGCCATTTGACCCAACCATTATTACGAACAACCTGTGAAGGGTTAACTTACTAATCATGGTTATATCGAGTGGACATAATATATCTACATTGAGGGGAGTGCAATTCCAGGCTTTAGTAGAATGACCCAATATTAAAGAGTTTAGCAAATTAATCTCGGGTCGTTGGAGCTCATAGTTTGTAGGTCCACGAGGTCCCTCTACTAGCTCACAAATGGATTAGCTTTGGAGTAGCATGATAAGTTGATTTAAAAATGTTCAAATTAGAATTAAGGGAATTAGTAATTATATGTGATATAATTACACGTTTAATTTTGGAACTAAATGAGATTGGAGAATCAATTAATATTTAAATATGATTTAAATATTAAATTCATGAATAGGGATTCATGATAAAGAAATTAATGTTAAATTAATTTAATATTTGATATAGAATTAATTAGAATTAATTAAATTGTTCAACTAATTATTATTAATTTTATTAGAAAATTAATTATTGAATTAATTTTATAAAATTAATAAATATTTCATTTTTTGAAAATACAAATTGATTTTAGAAATCAATTACAAAATAAAAAATTGAAATAAATAGAAAATGGAAAATCCCAAAAAGTGGGATTTCTCCACTTTCTATTCAATTAGCTCACACATATTCCACCATAATTTTGAGTCAATCTTCCAAACATGAGCTGCAATTCATGTAACAATTCATTTGCATGAAAGTCATCCAATAAATACTGAAGAATCTCAGTGGAATTGAGCATGCATTTGAGTGGATTAAGCTGAAAAAACTTCAAAGGTTGAAGAAGAGTCTTCAACTGATAAACCAGAATCTCTTCTCCATTTTCCCTCAATTCAAACTTATTTTGAGTCCCACAACTCAATTTAAGACACCAAGAGGATAGTAGAAAAGGCCTTGAGGTGGTTCACAAGCTGATTTGGAGAAGATTATCGTGATTCAAGTGTTTCTTCAAAGGTATGTCATGAAACTCTCTTATTAGTTTATGAGCATGCTTAATTTAAAGCCAGAATTAATGAATTAGAATGCTTAATGATCCGTTTTACTTCTCCTGCATGTTTTCTAACTCTAACACATCCTAGAATTATCGACACTTCCTTATCTGCTTCACAGTCTAAAATTATGTTGTTGCAAGAAACACGAACTTGTCTACTTTTATCAATACATCCTCAATCTTTCCCATTGGCTTAGCGGTGGATCTGTCAGCTAACTGTAACATCGTCGTGGTTGGCTTCACTTCCCCAATGCCAAGCGAGTGAAGATGGAGTAAGGCATCAAATTGATACTGGCCTCAAAACACGTAACCCTCTGCCTAGACTTTGTCCTCCAATTGAGCATGAGATAGTAAAGCTCCCAGGGTCTTTAAGCTTAGAAGGAATCTTTCTGCTAACCATTGGATTGCGACATCCAGTTAATGCAACAGTTTCAAACTTCGGCAGCTTTCATTTCTTCGATAAAATATCTTTTAGGAACTTGACATAGTTCGACATTGATAGAGTAAACATACATAAAACGAAAACTATTAGAATTATTAAGCACTCTAATTACACTTAAGTTGAGTCACAAGCATGCTAAAATACGAGTTTATACAAAGAGAGTTTTAAAATTTACAACCTTTGTAGAATTCCTCTAAATCCTTGCTAATCTCCATGAATTTAACCTTCAAATCTTCAGTAAACCACCAAGAGAATCTTCTCTACTATTCTCAGCCTTGGATTTGTGTGGTGAAACTCTGAATTGGAAGGGATGTGGAGAGAATTGGAGAAGATTTTTAGAGAAAATTTTCTGCATAATTTCTCTTAAAATTCAAGTTGCATGCCTTGAATCTCAGAAAGATTGAAGTATTTAATCACTTCATTCATGTAAGCACTTAGTCTTTCAGAATTTTGACACTTCAAATTGCATTAGCTAAGTGGCCTAGATGTTGAATTATGGAGAAGTCCACTAAGAAATCTCAAACTTGGATAATTCCACGAAAACTCAAAATTCCAAATTTCAAATTAATTAACTACATTTAATTTAAAATTAAAATAGATATAATTTAAATTTAATTTCAAAAAATTGAATTTCCTTTTTAAATTTGAAATTAATTAATTAAACAAATTTAATTAATTTAATAATAATTTAATATCAAATATTGAATAAATAAAATACCTATTCATGTAATCAATATTTAAATTTTTATTTAAATATTTTGAACTCTCCAATTACGTTTACTTTCAATAAATTTAACGTTAAGTATATCGAATATAATTATCCAAACTCTAAAATTGAATTTGAACATTTCAAATTCACTCCATATTTTAATCCAAGCTTTAATCTTTTACAGGCTAGTAGAAGAACCTTATGAACCTATAGATCATGAGCTCCAACGAATTGAGATTAATCGGTTAAACTCTTTAATCCAAATTAATCAATATTTGTTAACTACCGAGACATACCACTATAGCTCGATAGTTGTACTCTCCTCACTGTAGACATATTTTTGTTCACTTGATTTAACCATGATCATTAACTTCACAAATCATTCGTATTTACAGGTAAGTCAACATTACCATTTTACCCATGTAAATACATTTTGCTCCTTAAGTCACCATAGAACCTCTATTGAACAATTGGTTTATAGTCCAACTAATAAACCATGCCCCTCTTTATCATGAGAGGGTGGGACCTCTTTGTTCAAGACTAGGAATCAGTACTTAAGAGAACAACCTATCTGCTAACTCTAAATTGGGTATGATTAAATTCCTTCTTGCAAAACTATGTTCCCAGTTATCTATCCGGT
This sequence comes from Benincasa hispida, assembly GCF_009727055.1. Classification (NCBI taxonomy): domain Eukaryota; kingdom Viridiplantae; phylum Streptophyta; class Magnoliopsida; order Cucurbitales; family Cucurbitaceae; genus Benincasa; species Benincasa hispida. The sequence goes on along the minus strand of NC_052356.1, from coordinate 14,858,941 downwards.
TTTATCCCTGAAATGGAAATTTTATTGAGCAGTGTTGTTGAACTACTTTCACCTATGCAAATCAAAGGATAATCCCGAATAAACAGAAGTTTATAGTTAGCTCAGGATTAAGATCGAGTTATCCTTGGTCATCGAATTGAAATAGTCAATTTTAACAGTAAACGGTTGTTATAAAGAAAAGTAACTATTTCGTGGTCTGGTTTTATGCAAACGTCTTTTGCATTGGATGCCCCCACTCGCATGTCTCTACATAAATGATTTCGAGATCACATCTTTTGTAACAGTATACAAAATGAGTCACATCCATAGTATCCCTAGGATAGGTACCCAATCTCATTCATATACTTATAGACCTTTTAGGTTATATACTATAACTTGATCCTCTTTTATGTCTCTATATAAGGTTAAAGTATTCATACATAGCCATGGGTTCGTTTATTGGATTTTATAACAGAATGCAATTTTTATAATACTTTTATTGAAAAATAGAATATGTTTCATATATTACGAACTGCGAGTTTTAGGATATTTCAAACAGACATCTCCTCCAAAGCCTCAACTAAAGAGATATTGATGTGTAATTGCTTGAAGATATCTCAGAAATTCTTGAACTGCATGTTTTGGTTGGTCTTTTGAAGTCTTTGGGGGAAGGTACGGGTGGTTTATATGTCGGAACTGCATTATTCTCCTTTCCAACTACTAAGTTTCTCTTTCCTCTTTCTTTGTCTTTTTCAACCATATTTTTCTTATCTTCAATTACTGGGGCCATCCCTTCCTCAAACTTAATATTTGTTAATCCTTTCTCATGACTCTAATCTTGCTCTTTAGGCATTTTTTGCCCTTCATAATCTAGCCCTTTCTTAGTGTAATAGCTTTATACTACCCCTTTCCATTTAACTTTGGTGCTTCTGTATTACTGGGTAAGGTTCTGAACAATCTGTTCTGAATCTCCTTTACAATTTGGCCCACTTTCACTTCTAAGTTTCTCAGAGCCATGTCATTTCTTGCCATATACTCCTTCATTATTTCTACCATGCTGAGGCTTTTTTCATAATGTTGCACAGGAGGTTGGGCTCGAGGTTTCTGTCATGGAACTTATGAGAATCCAGGTGGGGCTACTCTCGTTTGTTGTTGTGATATACTTACACTATTGTTAGGCTTTTCCCATGCAAAATTCAAGTATGATCTCCATCTAAGGTTATAAGAATTGGAATAGGGATCCCATTGCTCTTGCACCTTCTGGAAACCTACATAGCACACCGAGTGAGGGTTATACAAACATTCACTAGTCAAATGATTAGCAGTACAAAATTCACAAGTTTGAGTTTGAGTTTCAACTTGGACAACTGCCACTCTTTGTGGTCCAATCATGTTTCCAATGGCCATCAACTATTGACTCGTGGACATGAGTGTATCTGTTTCTTGTATTTCAACAACAGTTTTTTTTTATCGTCATGTGTTCTGAGTTACCTCAGTTCTTGTTGTTGTTTGCAATCATATTCATAATCTCTTGAGCTTCGTTTATAGACTTCTTCAGCAAGGATCCTCCTATAGATGCATTTACCATAGTCTTTGAAGCTTGGTTTAGCCTATTATAGAATTTCTCCATCACGATGCATGCAGGAAGTCCGTGATGTAGGTATTTTCTCACCAACTTCTAGAACTGCTCCATTAACAAATTCAAATGGAGATTGCCTGAATGCAATGATGTCTCCTCTATATCTAGCGTTCTTGTCAGGTGAAGAATATTTTTATAGAAACTTATCCACATGGTTGTCCCATGTGATAATAGAGTTGAAAGGCAAAGAGTCGAGCCACGCTTCTTCATTTCCTTGCAAAGAATAGAGAAATAGCTTAAGTCTTAATACATCTCCAGAAACACTGTTAAATTTGAAAGAACAACATATTCATGAAGATTTTTAAACGTTTATAAGGATTTTCATTAAGTAGTCCGACGAATTGTCCAAATGAGTTTACTATTTGGAACAAGAATGACTTTATTTCGAATATGGGCGTATCAATTGATGGATCTAGACTGCCAATGTCTAAGGTTTGGAACGTAAGGGCTGCATAATCCTTGATGGCTTTGTCTTTATCTTCTACAATGACGATAGGATTATGGGGGTTAGGTTGTTGTGGCGGCTGTTGGTTGGTATTTTGTTGTCTTTCATTCATGGGAGGGTTTGGAAGATTGTCTCCAAGAGGTGGGTCCATTTGAATTTATCGAATGAATGTGGCTTCAGCAAGATTCTCCCGTGTGCTCAACTCCTTCTGCTCTTGACGCTTTCGCCTCTGCTCTTGTCTCTGCTAGTGAAAGGTTATTTCTATTTCACAATCTGGTTGAAAAAGGCAAGTCCTTCTTCTCATGCATTAACTTCTCCTTGCAAAATAAACAGCAACAATCCTTTCTATTTTAGGATTTGGTTGAAAAAGGCAAGGCCTTCTTCTCATGTATTTGGTTGAAAACAAAGCCTCCTTCTCCTGCACTGACTCCTCCTTGCAAAACAAACAACAACACAAAGGAGTTTGATTTTGCTTGAAATAGAGTCAATGTGATAGCGCTGATCAGTCACAGTCAACAAAAAAAATCCACTAGTCCTCGACAATGGTGCCAAAAAACTTGATCAACCAAAGTGTATGAGCGATGAGAATGAGAATAAATATGGTCTAAACGCAAGCAGACACTGACGATGAAGTAATAAATTCGGAGTATTCCAAATGTCGAGTACCATAGGACTAGACTGCTTTTTAAGTTAATTATGACTATGAATTAATGTGACTGAGGTAACTAAGTAATAGATTAGATTGAAATAATGAAGGAATCTTAAAAGGTGATGAATAATAATAATCGAACATGGGAAAACAATGTTTCAACTTTTTGGATTTTATGTTAAAAGTGATGTGGCCGCATCACACCAAGACAGTGAAGTATGTATGGGCAAAAATCTATACCTACTCGGTTTGAAGTCCAGTTCTTTTAAAAGTTCTAAATAGCTATTACCAAATGTTTCCATGGGTAGCTGAATCCTAGATTCATTAAAGTCCAGTTTCTTTACCCTATGACTTCCCTTATTCCTAAGGCAACATCACCATCCTATTCCTAGGCTCCTAGTTCCATATCCCATTGTGAGATTTGTTTACACTTTAGTCTTCTTAGTACTAAAACCCCACTAGATTGTTAAATTAAGTGGACAATTTGATTTACCAATTCTAACTTTAATTTCAACAAAGAGAATGCACGATTCAAATTAGTGTGAGTGCAACATTGCTTAAGCCATAAAAATCCTAGGGCATCCACATTGTTGAACCCCTAAAAGAATTTAGCTCATGGTAAATGACAAGCTAAGCATCTTTATTGAACCATAAACCATAGTATAAATAACTACAACGAGCGAATGAAATGAAAATGCCAGAAAAAGAAAAACAATTCAAAGGTGGATCTTCAGACCCCTCAACTCCATAGTCTTACCCTAGGGTGATTCCCCTTTTTCAAGGTAGAATCGTGCCTCGCCACACGTTTTCATGAGGTGAAGAACCTAGAGCCACTACACTTTAGATGAAATTCTATTCTTAAAGCTACTGACTTGAGAAGTTGAGAATATGTCCAAAAGAATTGCTGAAAATGACAGAAACGTTAAGAAGAAAGTGATGAATTCGGAGGTGGAGAGTTTTTTTTTAAATGAAGGTCTTATCCATCTTATATAGGCCCCAAAACGGTTATTAAGGGTCGAATTCCATGCTTAGAGGGTTTATAAGGAAAAATCAGGACTACCCAACTGTTTAGAACGTAAAAATCGCAACTTCCTTGACTGGGTCAAATTTTGGAAATTAGGGCTCACTAATGCAGCCGTAGTGCTTTTGGTGATGCAACCGCATCAAACAAAAATTAGCAGTGTGGCCGAAATTTTCTGCAAAAATTTCCAAGAATGACTCTAATCAACAAATATATCATTTAAGTTCAATCAAACCCTCATAAGAACATTTTAACAAAATAAGACTAAATTTAGGGGAAAACACATGCAAAAGTCAATTTGAACACGTAAAAGTACACAAATAAAAGCCTAAAAACATGTGTGGCATCACTTCCAATTTCTTAGTTGAATTGGCGATAAACTCACCTGTACGCCCTAATCTAGATCCTCCAGCCAAAATAGCTGGCTAGCTGGACCACCTCCTACTCTGCTTTTGTGAATCTTAGCTACTGGAAGTCAACTATCCGCTGTAATGGGACCTAAAACTTCTCTTCCCTGATACTTTTAGAATAAATTTCCGTCGATCTCCTTTGCCTGACTGATATTGGAAGCCACCTCTGAAAGCTTCCTTATCATGTCCTCCTTTTGCCAAACTCTCCTCCATTCTCATTGTCGTCTATACTAACTAGGAAAAGTTTGTCCAGATAGCTATGGCTGCCACAAGAGTTCAAATCTCCTTCCTCCATCCACTCTTAAAACGCTTGCACCTATCTTTCTCTTCAGCAATAATTGTAGGAGCATATTTGGATAATTCAGTATATTTTTGCTCATATTCTTCTGCTGAACTTATTTCTCCTTGCCTCACGAAAGGAGCAAGGGTAGTACTTATCTTCAAATCTCCTCTTAAACTCTTCCCAAGTCATAGCATTTGTTCCACTTCTCCCGGAGTCTAGAATTTTCCACCAATTATATGCTCTTTTCTGGAGCAGGAATACCGTTAGTTCGTTCTTGCAGTTATCGGGGCATTGCATCACACGAAAATACTTCTCGATCAGATTTAGCCATACCTTATCATCTTTGGGGCCTGTCGTTCCCTCAAACATAGTGGCACCTAGTGTCTTCATTCTCTAATCGTACTTCTTCTCTGGATCTACCTATACAGATCCCACACTACCTACTAATCTCTGTGTTATTCTATCAGAAACCTTATCTTCCATACCAGGGTTAGCTCTATCCTGAGGGATACTAAACTTTCCCCCAGATGTGACTTTCAATGATATCGATTATCTGATAGGGTCATGATCCCTGTCTACCACTTGCTTACTCAGTTTTCCACTTCTTCGAGGCATGTTTCCTATAATATTACACAATCATTAGTTACATCACAATATTTACATGTCCCTGATCTAATGCATGATTCTAATTTCCTCAAAATCTTATGCTCTGATACCAACTTTTCACCCCTCCCCCCTCCCCCTCCCAGACTACCCTTTTAACCTAGGAAGAGGTGCAAAGATAGCATATACTAACCCTCTTATGAGTCCTACAATCTAACCTATAATCTGAAACCTATTTTTGAGCGTCTAGTCAACCTGATAGATAATTCATATACACTTAACAGCTCATCAACCATTCACCACATGGCCACTTAGGCATCTAGATTTCATCAACCAACAGAAAATAACATAACTTACATACCATCACAGAATCATTTATACCTCAGACTAGGTTTATCATATTTAAAACACTGAGTACTACTCTTTCCCCTAATATGTGCATGAGAGTCTTAAGACTTAAATAAAACATGATGGGCCACCTAAACTTTAGATTCTCTGAGATCTTTGAGCTTGTGGCAGACTGCAGATCGACTAGACTCTGGGGAATCGACCGCTACATGGGGAGTGAAAACATTTAGAGAGGGTAAGCTTTAAATGCCCAATGAGTGACTATCTTTTAGAACTAGCATACATATAGACAAGTGATAATAACATAAAAACTTCATTGCCTTTTTTTCCTCATTTACTCAATGTCAAAAATCTTAGTTGACGTAGAGTAATCTCAATACGTTCAGCTCGATAGTAATATTCATACGTGCACATAGATATGCCCCAAAGGCTAATATTAACATTTACATGTATACCCTAGATACCGTCATCTCCTTAAATATCAAGAGACCTGGATACCTTCATTTCCTTAAATATCAGGGTTCTTTTTATAAGACATTCTAAACATACTTTTAACTAAGAAAACATGACATTTTCAATTTCAAACATTCCATCAAAAGCGCATCATTGTAATAGCATATTCATGAAAAAGTTGATAATCATCAAGGAATGTTCCTTCAACACATGGTGTCCTTCATAAACACTCAAACATGCTTCATAAAATTCTTCTTAGGAATTTTCATACTTTTGAACTTAAAAACATGTGTTGAAACATATAAAACATGCTTAGGAATGTATGCTCAAAGCTTATGAGAAATGCATGCGTTGTTTCACGTAAAAACTTAGCCTTTGAAAGAAAATGACCATGCGTCCAACATGCCACACCTTGAAATATCATGTGTCAAAACCATCATGGATATCCTACTTAGAAACATAGGCTATAGAAATTAGGTTAAGGAAAATCCTTCATAAAAACTTAGTCACTCACACTCTTGTACTATCCCTAAGGGCTATAAGTTTCTTCTATTTCTATTTGACTTGTGACATAGGTAAATACCCTTGGTTAATAAAAGTGGCTCCCTTTTGAGTTTAACTTTAGCAATAAGACTTAACAATTCTTTTAGAATCCTCGTTACAAGCTTATCAACACTTGAGCTTTCTAGAAACGCATCGCCCAACACTTAGCCTCTTAACACTAGACTTGGTTGGCAGGACATATGGCACATATACACATCACTTAGGCGTTAGGCGCTCGATAGATGCAAGACCGTGTGTCTAACCAAGCGATGGCATGCTTCTACCCTACAGCCTCAACGCATCTCCTTGCGTGCAGCCTTGCTAACGCTCACTCACAACTTCACACATTCCACTGCCTTGTCAAAATGCTTACTTGTTCAACAATTGTAGTTGTCTGCTTATTCATCCACAATATTTTCAAAATTCAAGTTTCCAGTCTTATAACTCAAAATCCAGATGTTAAATCACAAAAAATCCTTCTAAGAACTTCTTCCTAAACCTCTTAACATTCTTACCTCAAAATCTAAGTTTCCAATTTCACTTGATGAGCTCAAAATCCTTCAATATCTTCAGCTTACTTGGGTGAATCCAAAATTTAGAACTCTTCAAATTCCTCCAGCGTTTTAGAACACTCTTCAAATTCCTCCAGCTTTCAACATGAATTTGTGGGAATTTCTTCTTGGTAGCCTTGAAAATCTTCTTCACCAATTGAATCACACTTCGGCGACAGCTTCTTCCCTTTGGCATGAGAGAATTGGGCAAACATTGTCCTAATTTCTTCATCTCCTATTTATACTAAGTCTTGCATGCCCATGATGCTTAATCCGTTGACACCTAGGCCACTAACTCATGGTTAAAACCTTTAATGTTGCCACTTAGCTCACTATTAGAATTAATTAAGCTAAACTCTTCAACATCCCAACGCTTGGGACTTGTCTCAATGCTACTCCTTCTCGATCATCGCGTGCATAGCCAGCTTCCTTCAGTGTCCATCGCACGCATAACCAACTTCCTTCAACATCTTTCCTTAGGCACTCCTTCCTTAACACCTTGCCCGCCTAACTTAGCCTCAAATAACCTTTATGGACCAACATGCCTTCTATGTTAAGCTGCTTACCGATGCCAACGCCTACAATCAGCCCCACACTTAACCATTAACTCTAAACTTTGTGTCCAACGCCTAGCCATCTCACTCACCAAGTCCCTTGTCTTAGCCTCATCAACGCATGGCATGGCTCACCTCCCCATGAGCCTTCCAAAATTCTACTAAGTGTTGAAACTTCTCAAATCTACCCAAAAGCTTATGGTTTCAATACTTAGAAAATTCCTCCACTTTTAAGCTTAACTCCTTCATTCTCGTAATTCCAACACTTAGAAAATTCTCTTGCCTTAGCCTACTCCATGCCTAACTTCCCTTTACATACATTTCCTTAGATTCACCAAGTGTTGGATTCTCTCAAAAACTACCTGAGAGCCTCCATTCCCAATACTTAGAATATTTTCTCCTCACTTTTCTTATTCCCAAGCTTACCCTAAGAGAATTCAATTTCCTCTTCTTAGCTTGTCACTTAACTTCCCTTCTCATTCCTTTTAACTAACTTTAGGCACTAACACTTGAATTTTCTTTCCCTTTTTAACCCTACACACTAACAATATTCATAACAAGTTATGTTACTACGTTAACAACCCAATACATTAAACATCAAATAAATCTGAAGCGTAAGTACTTCGGAGAACAAGTTTTAGGGTTTATAATTAGTGACGGGAATGGAAGCATCGATGAACTGTGATAGGAACGGAGGCTCTGGATTCAACAGCATTAAAGAAAAACCTGCAAAACAGAAACTTGTGAAAGGTTAAATCGCACATCACACTCTCTTTTTTAGACGTTTCGGCTCTGCGCATTGTGCAAGAAGTTCGAAAAGAATGTCACACCGTCTCTAGGATAAAACAGCCCATATGTACTCTATCTTGACTGGAACTGCACTGGAAGTCGATCGGAAATGCTCACACCCTTCTAGACTGTGCTTGGAAAACGTAAAGGGAAAAGAGAGGAAAATAGGAGGGAAGAAGTGTGATGAATTTTTTTCTGATATTTCTTCTGAAGAACTGAATGTAGGCGTTGATAGCCAACGAAGATTGCGCATAAAAGGGGGTAACGTGCGCACATACGCACAAAACGAAGTGTCAATAATGGATGACCATTGAAACGGGCTAAACGGAAGAAAAAAAAAAGAAAAAACGAAAGACTATTGAACGAGAGAAAAAAATCCTTTTAAAATCTCCTTTTTTTTTAATTATAATAAAAATTTATTATTTCGCATACACAAACACATCGCCTGACCACACGGCGGTGGTGGTGCGCATGTGTGGAAGGACAATCAAGCGCACATTTGTCCACCTCCTCACCCCTTCTAAAACTTGAGTACCCCTTTAAGTCCAAACCTACAAGGAAAGGTAAGGGTAAATAAGGAGGCACCTCTTTGTCGTCCCAACCAATGTGGGATTTTCCTTTTCCTTCATTTAAAAAATAATAAATTTTCACCAACAATAATAAAAACTTTGATTTTGTTCTTGGAGAATTATCTCCTTTATTCCTTTAGGCTACATCACAATTTGGTATTAGAGTGTAGGGTCAACTTTGTTACCATTAGTGGAAGAGCAAAAACTCTTGACAACAGATCGTAGGAAGGAACTTTGTGAGTTATACTTGTTGCCAAACAGCATACACTTAACTAAGGGAAACCTTTTTAATTCAGGAATAACAAGAAGAAATTTAAAGAATTGTCCAAGAATGGAGTTTTATGATGCCAGAAAAATGTACAAGTCCAAAAAATACTCTCTTGGTTATGAAAAACGATAAAGAAAGGTGGAAGCCTATTCAAGATCATATGTCACTTCCTACTATAGTTATCTCGAACTTAGTAAAATAGTCGGCATATCCTATGTTGATCCTACAGCATTAGAAGAAATTAGAAAAGAGTAACCAATGTTTGTTGTATCAATAAAATGATGCTGAATTTGGAAGAATTTTCAAGTAGACTACAAAAGGTTAGAATTGTAAATATTGAGAGTAACACTCATGAAATCAAGAACCCAGCCAAAGCTGTAAAACTGTGTAAGCAACAAAAGAAACAAAAGATTTAGAAGGTTTGAGACTTGAGGGTGAAGGAGTGGTAAGCAAAAACGTTAAGATTTAGGACTCGATTGTGAAGGCCGTTGTGAGCGGCAAAAAAGAAAAATCAATTGAAAACGAAAGCTCAAACTCGAAGTTGCACAACGATGTATGGGTGAAATCACAAGCAAGAAGCAAGATGTGATGATGGCACCTAAAACTCTATTTGCAATCCTTGGTGAAGCGAAAGAAGTTGAGATCCAAGGCAGTGTTGTTGCTTGTGAAGAAGAAAACGAGAAGAAAGAATATGCAACCATTTTAGACCCAATACTCATCCAACCCGACCGACTTGTGTTGGTTTTTTTTTTGACTCGCAATCTACACATTCCAACCCAACTCCTTTCCTTTGGCCCCAAGACCCATGCAATGTGACCCATCTTTAGCTCTCTTCATTTTTTTTCCTTAATCCAACCAAGCCATTACAAACCAATAAAGTTCACTCTTTTTACACAATTAACTCAACATATTTTCAATTTTAGATAGATAGAGTTTCTTTTGTTCAAGTCAACAATTTTCTCCTAAAGCCATACACTACTATTTGCCTTCAATTAACTTGGAAGATTTTTTTTTTAATTTTTTTACATTTTACAACATATTTTGATCTCACGGATGTTTATTTGTTTTATTCTTTTTTAATTGATTTGTTTTTTTAAAACATTTTACAGCATATTTTGATGTCAAGGATTCAAGAATGTTCATTTGTTTTATTCTTTTTGTAATATTCTTTTTCTTTTTAAAATTCAACGATGAGTTTTTTTAGGAATGATAGAATGACATAGTAGAATTAGGGTAAATTAGAGTATCTTGCTCAAATCCTTAATTGAACAGGATTAGGATTAGTTTCCTTTATTAGGATTAGGAGTAGTTTCTTTAATTAATTAGGATTAGAATTAGTTTGCTTTGAAATTCTCTATAAATAGAAAGATTGATGTCTTGTATTGATAACTTTTGAATTCTAATAAAGACTTTGATTTTATTCTTGGGGCATTCTTCCATTTATTCCTTTAGGCAACATCATGGCTAAGATGATGTTGGCCCAATTGATTGAGGGTGACAATCTCATGCAACCAAAAGAAAGCTTCCAAAATTGCATATTTAATAAGTGTTTGATGCATATTTAACAAATATTAGACCTACTTTGACCTTGTACAACAAGTGTCTAATATATCTATTTCATGAACAAGTATTTGATACATCTCCAACCCGCACTCAACTATTCTAGTGTTTGCTTTGAAAATCCTATGCTTCTCTCTAGAAGCATAAATACTTTAATTTGGGTATAGCGTGTTTCAAATTAAAGTATTTATGCTTCTAGAGAGAAGCATAGGATTTTCAAAGAGGTTGAGAAATCGGGGAGGAGGTTTAGGAGGTAGTGTGAGGTTCAATGTTCTCTACGGGCATTGGTCACTTGGGTTTTTTTTGCAATTATGACCTTAGTTATTTTTTTGGATTGGAGCCCTTTCTTAGTTGTGGTAGAGCTACATAAAAGGAGCTCTCTGAACTCAACCTATATATGCTTTCTTGACTCTTTTACTGGTTTTATGATGTTAGACTCCTGTGTTTTTGGAGCTTCTTCTAATGCTCATATTCTTTCACTTTTTTAGTGAAAGCTTGGTTCCTTACCAAGAAAATAAAAAAAAAAAAAAAAATGAATGATATTCTTGTTTGATGTTATGGAAACATTTGCATGAACTTCCCTGAGAAAAGCAGAAAATTTATCCTTTTTTTTTCTCTTTATAATGAGAAACAAATTTGATTGATGTAATACCAAGTTCAATGACCACTTGAAAAGTCCTCATGATACATCCTTTTCAAGAATGAAATTTGTATATAATGGAGAAAAGAGGAAAACAAAAACTTCACATATGATAGTATTTAAGAAACTTGAATGCGGTATATTAGAGTCATGTTGCAGGCACGTTTGAGCTAAACAATTTTCGACCTTTATATAAGCCCCCATGCTTCTTAACTTTTGATCATAAGCATTGATAAAAAGAAAAGGGAAAGCAAAAAAACAGTTTAGAGAGCAGAGGAGAGTATCTGAAGCCCTGAAATGGAGTAAAAGGAGTTTACACTATTTACTAAAAATTAGGGCACTACCTTCTAGTCAGATCTTAAAACAAATATTTAAAAGCTAAAAATACCGAAGTGAAAATAAAACGAAAGACATTGTAAAGCTTCTCAAATTCCCTGCAATTTAACTTTCAGCATTCATTTGAACTTTTTGAACAAACTTTTTGACATGAAGATCTAAAGAAATGAAATAATCATACTATGAGAAACTACAAAAATTTACTTTTTTGGTATGTCTGTATTTGTGTTTTAAGGTGGGGTTGGGACTCTGCAACAAAATTATATATATCATTAACTAACTCACCTAGCAACAAAGAGAAAACCAGGATTAGCAAAAAGAAAAGGCCAAGGAAACTACACGCACATTTTAAGGAAATAAACACATGGAAACCAGATAAATACCTCTACTAAACAAATGGTGCCAGGAGTAATCATCTAGGGCCATTGCGAACAGACTTCTTTTTTATATGTATATCTGTGAGTGTCCGAATCAGCTTATGCACACTTTGATTAGTCTCGTGGGACAACTCGCCTGACCCTACAACATTTGAGTGTCAAGGAAACTCGTAGGAAATTAATTCCTAGATAGGTGGCTACCATGAATTGAACCCTTGACCTCTTAAAGGTCGCAAATAGACTTGGAGATCACTTATGTAATCAAATGTAGCAAAAAGAGAAATTCAAAGATAGGATTGAACGGGGGAAGAAAAAGACAGTCCAGATTCCGGTAGTGGTGGGAAATGATGCAGAGTGAATATTACTTGGAAGAATGAGGAACAATAAATGGGCAAATGGGGAATTCAAGATAGGGCCAGAATTAAGCGAGGATATGAAAAAAGAGAGAAAACAATGAAGGAAGAGGAAAGGAGTTGGTTTGATTGTTTAATAAAGTTTATCTCATTATTCATACGAAGCCAAGCTATGGTGTCTTCCCTCTCCCATTCAAGATTAATGTACATTCAAGTGTCCAACATATAAGTCACCCATAGACAAAAATGTGAATGATAACAGAGATTTGAGCATCAAACCTGCATATTATCATTGCCCTCCAGGTGATAAATCAATATAAAGAAAAAGAAAAAACATGAATTGAAAACGATATAACTGGGAAAACGAAACCCTCGTGGCTTCATGCATTCATCATCTTGCTAAACAAAGTACTTTGACAAAAGATACATTTCAACTCATTACAAGGCTTGAACATCCATGCATACAAGGATGTTCATTATTCAAATGTTCACCGCAACACAAGCAACTTACAGAAAGTTCAACAAAGGGACCCAAGGGACTCTTAACGACTCTCCACCAGGGGAGCTTCTTTTGCAAAAATGTCACTCGCATATTTCCAATTTATAACCTTCCATATGTTCTTCAGATAGTCTGGCCTCACATTTTTGTACTGCACCATGAAAATGATCAAAACACTAAATAAGCAGGCAGCAAAATATAGTCACAGCTAATGGCTGCAGGTCAAATATGGTGGATGGCGTTATAACGTATATTACATTATAGCCTGTCAATATGTGCATGCATTTTCACCACAATAAGAACCACATCAGACAGGTTTCCTCCACAAGTTCCATGAGAAATTTGTACAGATGACCCCTATTTAGGAATCCACTCGAAATTTGACCTCACTTTTACAAACAAATGAAATTTGGTTGTTCGTTGATGTCATCATGCTATGAATTTACCACTTGAACCCTTCTTTCTTCTTCCTCTTCCTCCTCTCTTTTGCATCACTTTTTCTTTTTCTTTTCGTTCTTTCTACTTTTCTTCTTCTCTTATTTTCTCATCTTCATTTCCAGCGATTTTTTTTTTCATTTATGCTGCCCTCTAGGCAATTTCCCTTTTTTCTTCTCTGTCGACTTTTATTTAGTCGCCCTCTTTTTTCATTTTTCTCTCTTTATTCTTCGTTCTACAGTTTTTTCTCGAAGAAAAAAGTTGCAAGTGTGTCTGATGAAGAACAAGACAAAGGAGAGAGGAGCGAGAGCGGGGAGCGGGGAGCGGGAGCAGAGAACGGGATGCGAAGAGCGGGAGCGAGAAAATGAGAAGAAGAATTTGAACAAATGAAAAGAACAATGGAAGAAAAAAATTGTTGTTGTGTGTTATGAGGATCAAGACGAATGAGTAAGTAGGAGCGGGGAAGCAGGATCAGGAGTGAGGAGCTAGAAACGGGCCCCCACACGCGTTGTTTTGAGGTCAAATGGGTACTTTCAAATGTGGATGATGTCAGTAGAAGGCCAAATTCCGAGCATTTTTTAAAGTGAGGTCAAATTTCAAGTGAGCCCCTAAATAGGGGTCATTCGTACAAATTCCCCAAGTTCCATTATCACCAAATTCCCACCCATGTCATGGATGATTACCATGCAACCCAACCGCACTACATGATCTTATCCAGATAGACACTCGGGAAAAACAAGAGCAAATCATACTACCAATGGGTTGAAAATGGAAAACATTTACCTGCAAATAATATGCATGCTCCCAAACATCTATTCCAAGCAGAGGCACTAAAGCAGCTCCTTTAGTCACAAGTGGATCCTGCAAAGAGTTGCATCACCCACATGACTTTCAAATTTCAATCTCTTATTTTAAATATAACCGAACAACAATAAGTTCTAAACAAGAATAATAATAACCAGAGTCCGTTAAACGCTAGAGTAAGGCGAAATAATTGATCAAATCAAGATGAATATGGCTTTTAAACAAATAAACTTAGAGATATACCTGATTGGCCGTGGTTTCAACCGATAGCTTCTTCAGTTCTTTATCCAGAGCAAGCCACTAGAAAGAACTCGAAAAAGCTTCAGTCAAACGTCTGTAGTATATTACGTGGTAGACAAGAATGAGAAAGCAAATAAATACGGGAAAGAAAACATACCACCCATCCAGAGCCCTGTAAAGCAGCACCTTCTGCGTTAACTCTCTGAATCAACGCTTCAAGAGAACCAAACTGGGAGTCGATTGCCCATCCTAGAGATCCCTTTGGAGGCTCACCACCCCCTTCCTACAAATATATTACAGAAGAGAATAGATAGACTGAAGCGTTCAAGAAATGTGAGGACTAACCAAGAAATCGAATAAGAGGCGTAAGGATTGAGACTTACATGAATTGGGGCCAGATTATTCCAAAAAATCGAATGATTGATGTGACCTTAAAAAGAAAAGGATGGGTTAATTAGTTGAGAGATGATATACATCTTAATCTACTCAGTGAGTGTCAAACGATTTCCCAATTGAGTGAGTCGATCTGATTTGAAGTATCATACAAAAGAGAAAGTAAACTCATATCAAAGTCTGAAAATCAAAAGACGTTCAGAAATAAAAGAAAACCTCCGCCGTTGAATTTGATAGCACTCTGCAATTTGACAACGGTGGAGGTGTGGCCTTTTATAATAGCCTCGTGAAGTTGCTCAAGAGCCTTGTTGTAGTTGGTGATGTAGGCTTGATGGTGCTTCTGATGGTGAAGCTGCATAATTTCGGCGTTGATGACGGGCTCAAGAGCGCCATAGTCATAAGGGAGGTCAGGCAAGGAGAAGGTCTGCAGGCCGCGGAAATGGCCAGACCCTAACGCTCCAGAAATTGTTGGCTTTAGGTTTTTCCTGCATAGAATTCGAAGCGCCATTGTCAAAAATCTCTCACACACAAAACAAGGGAAGGGACACAGTAATCAGTATCGATCTCGTCTCCAGTCACCCATAAATATTCATCTACTGGCGGCGTCGGGTGGTCAAGGGATTAGGAAAATTGTACAAAATGAGCCCAAAAAGCAAAAACTTCTCTTACCATTCCCTTCTTTTTAAAAATGTATTTGCTTTGGTGAAATACTATTTTTATTCTCAATATTAAATACTCCATATTTCCTACCTCTATTTCGCTATTTCCTTCGAATTAGGAGTGCGATAAATAAAATAAAAAAAAATAAAAAAAAAAATCAGATCTATCCAATGGTTTGATTTGGTTTTTAATATAAAATTGGACATCTTTATATATATGGAGAGAAAATAAAAAGTATTGGTTTGGATAGATTGTTTATTAGAAAAATCAATCAAAACCAAATCGATCCAATGATATATGTATACCCTTAAAAATAAACTATCTTTTAGTATTTTAATTATTATGGTGTATGTATATTCATTGTTTATAAAAAAAAAAAAAATATTATTATGGAGCTTGTATGTTTTTTGTTTAGAAAAGTGTCGAGAAAAAAATGTGAAATTTCAATTTATGAAAAAAGAAATGGACCCAATTTTAATGTTAAATTAGCAAAAAGGACTAATTCAAAACAAAGTGTTAATAAAAATAGAAATTAGAAGAAAAAAGGAAAATACAAAAAATCTAGTACCAAACCGATCCAAATAAAAGTAATCCAATGGTTTTGTTCTTTGTTAGACATTTGTTTGGATCTCTTTTCTATAAAATTGATTGGTTTGGTTTGGTTCTTGGTTGATTTCAAAATCGACAAAACCGAACTTACTATCACCTCTACTCCCAGAAACCACAAAACGAAAATTCAATGTCCTTTAAAAGTAAAGATATTTTAACATTTTGCTCACCTTATAAGCATGGTTGGAAGGAATGCAAAAATCATATGAAAACAGGTGGTCATTTAGTTAAAATAGAGTTGTATCGCAGGAAAAGTGTGCAATCACTGACATCATCATAAACAATCGTTGACATCATCATACGCGATCGATGACATCACTATACACGATCACACACCTTAATTTGCTTCGCTAAGTTTTTCGTTTTGTAATTTTGTTTTGGTCATATCTTCGTCGATGCAACTCCATTTTTGCTAAATGAACACTCATTTTCATATGTTTTTCCGTGTTATTTCCAACCATGTATGCAAACTAAATAAAAACTTAAAAAATCTGTGACTTTAATATTCCAAAAGTAAATTTTATCTAAGTTTAAATATTGTAAGATCATTTATATTCATTATTTTTTTAATATGTTGCTCAATTACAAGCATGGTTGGAAAGAACACAAACAAAACGTATGAAAACAGAGTTATTTAACAAAAACATAATTGTATTGACGAAAATATGACTAAAACGAAATTATTGTTTGCGCAAAAAAAGTGCACACGATCGCTGACATCATCATACTCGATCGCTCACCTCAAATTGCACGATCGCCAATGTAAACCTTGAATTCTACATTTTCTATATAAGTATGTTTAGCCATGAGAATATTATGTTAATTAATTGATAAATGAAAATCTATGGTTTAATTACAGGGAATTACGAATGAAAGAAAAAAAAAAGATTAAAGAAATTTATTAATGGAACTTGGCCAAAAAGCATTAAGATATTGCTGGGTGAGGTGGCGGTTTGATATTCATTTATGGGAAGCAGCAGGAAGTATAAAAGGAAGATGAACTTCAGAAGCTCGATTTTGACAAATAACTCGAGCGAATTAAGTGAGATCGGTGCCATTTGAAAGTTGGGAGAATCTAGTTTTTTAGGTTGGTTTGCCGGAGGAAGATCTCATAAGAAGAAGGACGAAAAGTAAAGAAATTTCAGAAAGGCTAGATTCTTGGATTAATCAAGGCCAGGGGTGAAGATTGGAAGCTTCAGGCAAAATTACAAGGAGTTTAGGGCTGAAATTTTAAGTAAGGAAGTTAACTCAATTCTAAACAAGTTTGTAGAAGGAAGTTTCTTGAAACAAGTTTTGGATTTTTGAAGTTGAAACAAGAATTCGGTGCGTAAACAGGCAGTTGCTTGGCAAGATCAAGTAAGCAGCTCACCATAAAGAGCGAGAGCGAGACAAGAAAGATGTGAATCTTGCTCAAGATGATAATCTCGCTAGTTTTTGTGTTGAATCTCGCTGAATTTTTAGTGTAAATCTCGTTGGTTTTCTACGTAGTCTCGCTAGAAATTACACTAAATCTCGCTAATAATTGTAAGTCTCGCTAAGAATGAAAAATCTTGCTAGTTTTGTGCCTAATCTTGCTGATTTTCATGCTAAGTCTCGCTCAGAAGATGATCTCGTTGGTAAAGATCTCGCTAGTGATGATCTCCTTGGTGATGATCTCGCTAGTGAGGATCTTGTTGGTGTTGATCCCGCTAGTGAGGGTCTCGCTAGTAAGCAAACTATTTGAAGCATCTTGATGAGAATTCTAAGGAATCTAACAAGGAATTATGTTGCTTCAGGCCAAGAGGAGCTAGAAGAAGCCTACAAACTGCCCAGACGAGTAGTAAGTGAATATAAATTATTTATAAATGTTTTAATAATCCATGCTTCATTGACTGTTACTTTTATGCTAGTTATTTTACAAGAAGTTCCAAGCAATGCATTTTCCTAAAGTTTATAAATGCATGCTAATTACAAAGTTTATAAAGTATGCTTTGGTACAATGGTTGAGCCATGGTAGCTCTCAAAAAAAGATTCTATGACATGTTTAAGTTACAAGTATTTGTATTATGTTTTAAAGCATATGTGCTCTTAATGTTGTTAAGCATGCATTAGCAAATGATATTCTTATTATGTTTTATGAGATCAAGTTTTCAGTAAGCTTGACTTATGAAAATGTTTCCCTATAAGGTATTTTCAACTCAATACTGAAGTACAAAGAGAAGGTATCTGAGTTGTACTACCTAGTTTCAGTTATGTTATGATTCTGTTATTGAAGTACTGAGAGAAGGTATTAGAATAATTCACTCAATTCAGTAATAAACATTGGTACCCTGCTTCAGTTATGATCCTTGACGTCAGGATCTAGTTTGTTCTACGTGCACGTATGACAGTTAATCAGTTCAGTAGGATTGAACCACGAGGATTCTTTCCCAACATTGGCTGAAAGGTGTTGAACAAAAGGGTTTTCACCCCAGTCCAAGCTTATGTTTGAGAGATTGAGCAAAAGGGTTCTCTCTTAAACAAGGGTATCCGACGTTGAGAGATCGAGTGAAAGGGTTCTCTTTCAACCAGGAATCAGTTCAACTATGTTTTCAGATACAATGGTTTTAAAAGTTTTATGTACACGTTTGCTTGGCAAGTTTTTAGTTTTAGTATTCAGTTTTTTAGCTTTCAGTTTAAGCATGAAATTTATGTTTTATTAAGTCATTCACTGGACTAGTAGCTCACCCTATTTTTTAAAAAATGTTTTCCCTCCCTAGAAGCTAATTTTGTTGCTACTCTATCACTAAAAGACTCAAGGCTAAAAGAAGACTAGGTGTTTGTTCTGTAAATACTAGTACACATGTTTTGTGCGTATAAGGACTAAACTTAGTGTCATGGGCTTACTGGATTTTATAGTATACATAGTTGTGAATGTGAATAGTAGCTATGGAACCCTGTTGATGTAAGAGTGTTAAGTTTCGGTTGATCTATTCAGTATGTTTAGTATGTTAAGCTCTGAGGTTGTAAATATTGTCGTTATCAAGTCATAAATGCATATTAGAGTTCTAAAGTAGGTTTAAATGTAAGTTAGGCAGTAAGCGCCAACAAGAAGGTCAGTAACTGTTGTCGTCATATGCCCTTTTAGATTAAGAGGGTAATCTAGGAGGGGGTGTAACAACTAATTTCTTACTTTGCAATTTTGTTTCGATTATATCTTCGGCGAACAACTCTGTTTTTGCTAAATGACCATTCATTTTCATACTTTTTTTTCGTATTCTTTCTAATCATGCTTGCACATTGAGCAAAATGTTAAAATACAACGAATATAAATTGTCTTACAACATTTAAACTTAGATAAAATTTATTTTAGAGCCTTAAAGTCAAAGATATTTAAAGTTTTTATTCAGTTTACATACATGGTTGAAAACAACACAAAAAAACGTATGAAAATGAATGTTAATTTAACAAAAATAGAGTTGTATCGACAAAGATATGACTAAAACAAAATTGTGAAATGAGAACTCAGCGATCGTGCATCTTGAGGTGATCACGTATGATGATGACAACAATCACATATAATGATGTCAGCGAACGTGTACGATGATATTAGTGATCACACACTTTTTATGCGCAAATGGTAGTTTTATTTTTGTCATATTTTTGTCGATACAACTTCGTTTTAACTAAATAACTACTCATTTTCATATGATTTTTCACATTCTTTCCAACCATATTTATAAGGTGAGAAAAATGTTAAAGCATCTTTACTTTTAAATGATATTGAATTTTCATTTTGTGGTTGTTAGAAGGGAAGAGCAAAAGAGACATAGGAAATGCAAAAGAAGCGAGTATTTAATATTGAGGGTAAAAATGGTATTTCACATGCCAAAAAAATCGATAACAAACAAAATTTTGTGGTCAAAGAAAAGCTTTTTGCTTTTTGGGTCATTTTGTACAATTTTCCAAAGGATTTAAGTATAAAAATGGGGCATGTTGTAGAAATATTTGCCAAAAAAAAAAAAAAAAGAATGGGTTGCAAATTATTTGCAAAAATAGGGACTTTTTTTTGTCCTTACTCATTTCAATCTTTTGTAAAAAGAAAAATATTTAGTTGCATCTCGTACCAAATGTCCTATTATTACGTGACATGTGACAAAGTATTTTTATTTATTTTTTGAAATATTTTAATTATTATTATTTTTTTGTGTGAGTGATGTAGGGAGAAGCATAGAGATGGGTGATCTTGGCATACATTCAAGTATTACTCTTGGTAAAATTTCGAAATTTTACATGTACATGCCACGTAGACAACTCTTAGTTCACTAACTCTTTTTTTAATCCATTTAAACATTTTTAAACTCTCTCCTTACAGCTTTGGGATTGCATTTGCAAAGTAGCAAGTAATTGAGGAAAAATCTTAACTGCCTTCATTGTTTGGTAAATCAAATTATTATGTCCGTTTGATAACTATTTTATTTTTTTTTATTTTTTTTTAAATTAAGCCTATTTCATCCACATTTCTTATTTGCATATTTTTTAGGGCTATTTTTAAATATAGAAAAATAAACTAAAATATTTACAAAATATAACAAAATTTTAGAATTATCGATGATAAAAGTTGATAGACACTAATAAACTTCTATCAGTGTCTATCATTGATAGTTCTAAAATTTTGCTATATCTTGTAAATATTTTCAACAGTTTTACCATTTGAAATAATTTCCCTATTTTTTGAAAGCTACTTTTTTTAGTTCTCAAAATTTGGCCTAATTTTTTAAATCATTGTGAAAAATAGATGACAAAGAAATTTGGATGTGGAAGTAGTGTATATATGCTTAATTTAAGAAAAAAATGATTACCAAAGGAGGCCAAATTAATTATGAGAATCACTATTTAAATTCTAACTAACTTATAAGCAGTGGCTTTTAGATTCAACATTTCTAAAAATCTTCTATTTTCATAACCATTTAGATAAATATATTATAATAATATCCTTTCATATTAATTTATTTTTCACATATTTTCAAATTTTAAGTGATTCAATTTTTACCTAACAATTATTTTTCTTAAACTTTTATCAAATAATTTAGATTAAATAAAATTCAAGTCATATAAATTTTAAATAATATATATTATTGTGAAAATAATTAAAATAATAAGCCTTCTTTAGTTCATATAATTAAGTTATGCCAATTAAGTATTGATTTATCTAACCCAATAACTACTTTTTCTGTTTTAAAATAAAAAATTTACTAAATATTATTATACTTCATTTCGTAACTAATTTTTAAGAAAGCAAAGCTAAAAACAATCTTTTTAAAAGCTATAATAATCTCAAATGGATTCTAACTCTTCCAACACAATTTTTTTAACCTCTCATCTCAAACACTCGTTTTCATTTTTTTTCTGGGTAGTTTTACTTAGATATGATTTAAATGTGTTTTGGATGATTTTATTAGATTTTTTTTACACTAAATGCATGTATAATTTATTTTATTTTATATTTAGAGTTTAGATTTTGGAACTCAATATGGATGTTAGATTTAGAGTTTAGATTTTGTTCTTTAGATTTAGAGCTTAGATTTTAATATCACATTTATTGAACTCATTTCATATCATAGTTCAAGCATAAAAAGATTAGTGATAGTTTAATTATTTCACTGAAGATTAATTGGAATGAACATAAATTATGATGCAAATAAATAAAATTGGTCAACTAACGTTATTGGGTACTAATCTGTAATGACCCGAGTTTAAGAGTGGTAAATGAATGAACTAGAATGAAAGGGATCTTGAGGACATGAAAGTATGGTTGTGAAAGGCTTAAAAAATTAAAAGTTATTACCTATACCAATAAGGTGCACCTTCATTTTTGGTGGCTCAATCATAAAAACTCTAAAATTA
Source organism: Benincasa hispida (assembly GCF_009727055.1). NCBI lineage: Eukaryota > Viridiplantae > Streptophyta > Magnoliopsida > Cucurbitales > Cucurbitaceae > Benincasa > Benincasa hispida. Next base: position 14,837,066 of record NC_052356.1, on the reverse strand, counting down.
AGCGTGCTTAGCTTGAAGAAATCCTATGTTGGGTGACCTCTTGTGAATTTTTCTTTGATGCATGTGAGTAAAGACAAAGCGTATTGAAAGGACCAGTGTTGGTTTGTGGGGATAGTCATAACCTGTCATGTTGCAGGGTGATAACTTGTAGAAATACACTTTTTTTCAAAGAAAAATGCATTAATTTGATAAAGAATTCATGCAAATAATCATATGATCATATGCGTACAAAACTAATAATCCTTGAAAAGTGTAAAATTTGTCACTTTTGAACACAAGATTCAAATGAAATGAGGAGAAAAAAACCGGCAAAAGAAACAAGCTTCATGTTGCAATCACATAGAATCTCTCCACCGCGATCAACTTTACAACGCATACCACCACGTGATGAGATGAAACACGACAAATAGCAAAGCCAATGGATCTTTGACGTAAGGTAGGTGACACAACAGGGTATTGAATTTAATGCGAGATATTAGACCATCATTGGAAAAAGGCAAGGAATCTTCTTCTTGATGCCTATAAATAGCCATTCGAAGAATCAATCAGATATAGAGATTTCCACCATCGAGAGGTCTAAACTCTGTCAAACTTCCATCCCAAATCTTCCATAACCAACACTTATTTGAGTTTTTCTTTGAAGGATTCTAAGTGAAAGCTTAAAGTTCTTTGGAAAAGGAAATAGAGACCTTCATACTATTACAACCTAAGTGAACCAACCACCACTGAAGCGAAAAGGAGCAAGAGATTGTAAACGGTGGCTCGACATCTTTTAGTTATTCTCTTTACATTCTTTTTGTCATTTTTATTTGTATTAAGTTTTTAGAGATTGAAAAACACTACCCTTAATATAAATGCAAATGTTTCCATAATTTATTCAACCATGCCTCTTTTCACAAGCATGAGCAGCTAAACTCCTAATGGGTTAAGAAAGATAATCTAACCTTTTTTGCTAAATTGTGCATAAGTAGGTGTTCATCTTGTTTAATGCATGCAAAAAAAGATTTACTGAGATCAAATCGAGAGAATGATCTGAGTAGGAAACAATTTATTACTTGAGAGAGTAAGAGATTGTGGAACTCGTTAAACAAGAATAGAAGTAACTTTAGAGATAAAGTTAATCTATCGCAAATAAAACTCATCACATGCATCCTAGAAATAGAACATTGTGACTCAAAACATTGAGAGGTGAAGTTATTAATTTAAGAGTTTTCTTATGAACGCATGACTTATGCATGTTTAGGAAAATGTTAGTGAATTTTTCTCGACCCTATCTAATAATTGATATTTCATCATTTCTTAAGTTGCATGGCTTCACTTAGCACTTGTAATCTCTATCGCATCCACACCATCATTCATTCCACCAACATTGTAAGACTTTTGTCACACAACAAATCTTATTTTCATCGCATTCTTTTATAGAAATTCACTACGTCAAGATGAACAATTATTTCAACACTTCTGAGTCGTATGTCCTTGAGTTCGACCTTAGATATCACTGGGTAACATTCAAATTAAACTTATACTTGGGTTTAATTAGAGAAAACATTGTGTTTACACTAGAGGACTCATTTTACTTAGAATTAGGAGCACGACACAAGGCATTAATCATCGCATCTTTAAGAACGCAACAAGTTTTTGGTGTCATTGTCAGGGACCTATAATAACTAATTTGTGTTAAACAACTCAATTTTGGGCGTATTGCACCCTTGTCCGAAAAAAAAAGAAAGAAAGAGGTGTAAAACATTATATGAGCGAAGGCACCTTGCCTGAGCTAGTGTATGACCCTGAAATCGAGTGGACCTCTCATCAACGCATAAGAATCAATAGGAAAAGACGTCAGAGGAACAAGGCTAAAGCAAAGATAGACCAACCAAACAACCCAATAGCCCCCAACGTGATTGATAATCCAGTAGCACCGAATGCGATTAATAATGAAGGCAACAATGCGATGAATAGCGCATTGGCCTTGGAAAATTTTTACTTTTGGAAAATGATTGCAATAGACCAATTTGAGATTATGCATCACCCAATTTATATGATTTCTCATTAGGGATTTTACAACCATTGGTCGAAGATGCCAGATTTGAGATGAAGTCGGCAATGCTACAAATGATCCAAACGACAGGGCAATTTGGAAAAGCACTAGGAGAAGATTCATATGGCCACCTGAAGAGCTTCTTAGGAATTTGTAGCATGTTTGTAATTCCAAATATTACCGCTGAAGAGATCAGATTATTCTTGTTCTCATTCTCACTAAAGGATGAGGAAAAGCAATGGGCATATGAACTGGAGCTAGGCGAAATTACTTCGTGGGAACAAATGGTAGCCAGGTTCATGAAGAAATTTTCCCTCCAACGGAGAACGCTAAGTGGCAACGAAAAATCACTAACTTTCAACAGAGAGATTGGGAAACATTAAGTGATTCCTAAAGAAGATTTAAGAAGCTGGTTAAGAATTACCTGCACAATGGCCTGCCAGACTGTGTGCAAATAGAAATTTTCTATGATGGACTCACCAAATCCTCGCAAATCGCAATTGACTTTGTGGTAGAGGGTGGCCTTCTAAAGAAAACATAGACTGAGGCAAAAGCTATCTTAGACTGGATCTCTCAGAACCACGAGGACTGAGAAAATAACAGATTTGGATCGCGATCAAGCTTAAGAAAGAGAAACAACTCAAGAATAGATAATGACACTATTGCGGCACTTCAAACGCAAGTGACCGCAATGTCGAAGCTACTGCAAGCAATGACAATGAATAAAGATGGCACGGAGAATGGTAACCAATTAGGATCTGTGAATTAAGTAACGAACCTAGGAGTTGTAGCATGTGGTGGACCACATACTTTTGAAATGTGTCCATATAACCTACAATCAATGTGCTTTATAAAAAACAATCCATTCTCAAACACTTATAATCTAGGTTGAAGGGATCATCCAAAATTTTCTTGGGGTGGGAATCAAAAACCAAACACAGTCCAATATGGAAACCAAAACATGAATAAAGTTGAACCACTTGGATTCCACCAAGGGCAACAAAGACATCAACAAGTGTCTAATACGTCGCAACAGCCATCAACCTCATCATCACCACTGGAGAATCTACCTAAAGAGTATATAAAGAAGAATGATGCCTTGTTACAAAGCCAGGTGTCATCCATCAGGAACTTGGAATTCTAGGTTGGATAGTTTGCAGAAGAATCGAAGAATAGATTGTAAGGAGCCTTGCCTAGCAAAATAGAAACACTGCATCATGCAAGCAATTTAGGAAAAGAGCAATGTCATATTGTGTCATTGTAAAGTGGAAAGTCATCAAATGAGAACTCTAGAGGAAATAGCCCATCAGTTAAACCAACCATAGAAGGAATTAATGACGTTTTAGACACACAACCTATTACTCAACAATTACAAAGCTCAAAAGCAACCAACCAAACTCAGGAAAGCCAAGATGATGAACACAGAAGATCATCCACACATGTTTCAACATCTAAGGCATTAGCTGAGATGCAGCCACCACCATTCCCACAAAGGTTGAGAAAAAGAAACGATAAAAACCAATTTCGACGCTTTTTAAAGGTATTGAAACAATTGCACATCAATATCCCATTGGTTGAGGCATTGAAGCAGATGCCTTCGTATGTGAAATTCTTAAAAGATATATTCTCTAGAAAGAGGAAGATTGAAGCACTCGAGACTGTAGCATTAACCTAATAATGTAGTATCATCATTCAAGAAAATATCCCAACAAAAATGAAAGACCCTGGGAACTTCACTATCCTTGCTCCATTGGAGGCGTCGAAATAGGGTAAGCCCTATGCAACTTAGGGGTCAACATAAATCCGATGCCTCTCTCTATCTTCAAAAAATTAGGCATCGGGGAAATGTGACCAACTATAGTAACACTACAAATGGCATATCGCTCTCTAGCACGACCAAAGGGAATAAATGAAAATCTGTTGGTAAAAGTGGATAAATTTATCTTACCTGTAAACTTCATAATCCTGGATTATGAAGTAGATAGAGATGTGCCCAACATTTTGGGCAGACCGTTCTTATCCACTAGATGCACATAGATTGATGTACATAAAGGAGAAATTACCATGAGGATAAACAGACAGGAGATAAAATTTCAATGTCCTCATGGTGTTGGAATTTCTAGATGAAGTGAATGAATGTCATGCGATTGACATAGAAAATGACTGACCCTATGAAACAGACCTTGGCAGTGACAATGAAGATGAAGAAATAAAAATGGATCAACAAGTCCCATCCTCTTGTTATGCGACACTGAAGAACTTTGAACCTCTGAGCATGGGTGATCGAGAAAGCAAAGTCAAACCTATGTTGGAATAACCTACTATGTTGGAAATGAAGCTTCTTCTCACACATCTCAAATATGCCTTCCTCGGTGAAGGAGGAACATTACTTGTTATTATCTTAGCCATTTTGACTCTGGAAAATAAAAAGCACTGTTAAAAGTTTTGAAGAAGTATGTTTGAGCCATTGGATGGACGATTGCGAACATAAGGGGAATTAGCCTCTCGTATTGTATGCACAAAATCTGGCTTGAAGAAGGAAAATAAAAATTTATTGAACCTCAATGCATTCTTAACCCTGCGATGAAAGAAATGGTAAAGAAGAAAATCATCAAGTGGCTGGATGTGGCTCTTATCTATCCATTTCCGATAGTAAGTATGTGAGCCTCATTCAGTGCGTTTCTAAGAAATGAGGTATCACGGTAATCCCAAACCAAAATAACGAGATGATACCCACCTAGACTGTCATTGGGTGGAGAATATGTATGGATTACTAGAAGTTAAATGTAACAACCAAGAAAAATCATTTCCCGCTACCGTTAATCGACCAAATGCTTGACCGATTGGCTGAAAATGATTTCTTCTTCTTTTTAGATGGATATTCCGGATACAACCAAATAATGTTTGCACCTAAAGATCAATAAAAGACTACGTTTACATATCCCTATGAAACATTCACCTTTTGGCGCATGCCTTTTGGCTTATGTAATACATCAGACACCTTTCAACAGTGCATGATGGCAATCTCTTTTTATTACTTGGAGGAATCAATGGATATATTTATAGACGATTTCTCTATATTTGAAAAATCCTATGGATCGTGCTTAGCTATCCTCAAACAAGTCTTGCAAAGATGTGAAGATACTAATCTTATGTTGAATTGGGAAAAATGCCATTTCATGGTGAATGAAAGGATCGTGCTAGGACTCAAGGTATCCAAATCTGACTTAGAGGTGAATAAAGCTAAGATCAAATCTATTGAGAAATTACCTCCCCCAATGAATTTAAAAACCTTGAGGAGTTTACTTGGCCACACTGCTTTTATCGTAGATTTGTTAAGGATTCCTAAAAACTCGCGTGACCACTACGTATGTTGCTTGAGGTAAACTGACCTTTGTTTTTTTTTTATAAACATTACTTATAAGCGTTTGAAAAATTGAAGCAAGCATTGTTCACAGCACCTGTATTGATCACACTAGATTGGTCACTACCTTTCGAGTTGAGGTGCTACGCCAATGACTATGCGATGGGAGCCGGTTTGGTTCAACACAAAGAAAGAAATCTGCATCACATCGCATATGCCAACAAAACAATCAATAAAGCACAAGTTAATTATACAACCATTGAAAAAAAGTTATTGGTCGTGGTGTTTGCAGTGGAAAAATCCAGAGCTATCTATCGGGGTCGAAAGTCTTCATCCATACTGACCATTCTGGGATTAAATACTTGATGACCATGAAAGAAGTAAAATCCCGGTTAATTAGATGGATTTTGTTGTTGCAAGAATTTGATACAGAAATTGTTGATAGAAAAGGAACCAAGAATAAAGTGGTCAATCACCTCTCTCGCCTGAAGAACTTAGAAGAGATCTCATGTAGCCTAAAGCCAACACATGTTTTCCCGATGAAGCTATACTAAAGATTGATGATTTTGAGCCATAGTATGCAAACATTGTTAACTTTTTGGTATGCAAGTAATTCATTGAGGAATACAACATGCAACCGAAAAAGAAATTAATGCATGAATGTAAGTTCTACTACTGAGATGAGCCCAATCTATATAGCGGACTTGATCATATCTTTAGACAACGCGTTTATGAAACTATATACCACTGTATATCGTCTCAGTGTCATGGATCACCTTTTGGTGGTCACTTCGGCGACGATCGAACAACAACTAAAGTTCTCCAATGTGGGTATTTCTAGCCACCTTATTCAGAGATGCTAGAAATTTTGTGGTAAGATGCGATAGTTGCCAGCAAACAAGTAATATTTCAAAGAGAAATGAGACACCTCTGACTACAATTTTAGAGGTTAAGTTGTTTGATGTGTGGAGAATAGATTTTATGGGACCTTTGCCACCTTCAAATGCCCATAGTTACATTTTGGTGGCTATTGATTATGTATCCAAATGGGTTGAGGCTATTTTTTGTGCCACAAATGATGCGAATATAGTGAACAAATTTCTTCAAAGGCATATCTTCATGCGTTGCGACACATCGGGGGTGATCATCAGCGATAAAGGTATGCATTTCATAAATCACATCATTAGTAAATTATTGATTTAATGATGTGCATTATAGGATGCAACTGCGTACCACCCACAGGCAAATGGACAAATAGGAAATTTAGTCTATTTTGGAAAAAGTCATCGATACCACTCAAAGGGACTCGGCGTAAAAGCTTGAAGAGGTGCTCTAGACTTACCGAACTGCATATAAGATGCCTATAGGGATGTCCCCCTATCATTGGCATTTGGGAAAGCATGTCATTTGCCTTTGGAATTAGAACATAAAGCCCATTGGACCACTAAAAAATTGAACCTGGACTTGCTTGCAACTGGAGAAGCGAGAAAATTGCGATTAAACAAATTGGATGAATGGAGACACCATGCCTATGAAAATGCAAAGACATACAAAGAAAGGACTAAGCGTTGGCATGATCAACACATCTGTAAGAAAACCTTCTTTATTGAACAAAAAATTCTTTTATTTAACTTGCATCGTGTCTGTTTCCAGGAAAGTACAGTCACGATGGTCAGGACCCTTCATAATTAAAGATATCTTCTCGCATGGAGCAGTGGAGCTGACAAATGAAGAAGGAAAAAATGTGTTTAAGGTCAACGAGCAGAGAATCAAACATACTATGCCGGCAACATTGATCACAAAAAATTCTCCATTGATCTTGGGAAGCTTGGGTGAAGAATGGATGGATAGTCCCTGCAACGAAAATAATGCCATCTAATCAAGGACGCATCCTAACTTTTTCGTCTTTATTACTCACTTTCTTAATTTTATGTTTCTCTTTTATTTGAACTGCTTGAATATTTTTTTTTTTGTGGAAATTGGTTGTTTGAAAGTTGTTACGATGGTCTATGATTAATTTTGATTGAACTATAATTTGTGGGAAAAATGATGAGCATTGCGATGAGTGTAGGATACGGATAGGTAACATCTTACCGCATCCAACGCACTCATCGTAGGAGAGGGTACCTAAAAGGTTTTCGATCGTTAGTGGGATTTGAAAATATGGAAATCATGTGTCGCTTGACACGACGTCACATCTTCTAGTCATTTAATGTTCCATCATTATTGTGACATCACACCTTAACCCACACGCCTTGTAACACCCGAGCTCTCACGGGATTCCTTAGGCTGAGAAAAGAACTCAAACTTGAAGCCTTGAAGGAAAAATTTTGGCTAAGTATCTAAATTATGCCTTGGAGGAAGTAGTAGTACTTAGGAAAATTTCTAAGTGTTGGAGGCATTAGAGTTAGAATTTTGGCTAAGTGTCCAAATTATGCTATGAGAATAAGAGTGGAATTCATTGCATAGAAAAGAATGGAGAATTTTGGCTAAGTAAGGATTCAACTCATAGTATAGTTAAGGAAGTAAGTCATAACATAGATGAAAAAGTCATAGTATAGTTGATAAAGATTAAGTGAGTCATAACATAGTTAAGGAAGTACAACTCATAGCATAGTTGAGAAAAAAAACCTATGCACACCTTGTTGGGTGCATGGTAAATGCATTCTAAGGGAAACTTTGACAATTTTGGATGCATGGAGGATGCTGGAAACTATATTGTGAGAAAGAAGGAACTATGTTATGAGATGAAGAAGCTATGTTGTGAGAAGAAGACCCCATACTATGATCATGAGAAGCTATGCTATGAGCATAAGAAACCATGCTATGAGCATGAGAAGCTATGCTATGAGCATAGGAAACCATGTTGTGAGCATGAGAAGCTATGCTATGAGCATAAGAAACTATGCTATGAGGTGAGGAGCTAAGGAGCAATGCTATGAGCATAAGGAACTATAATGTGAGCATGAGCTACACTATGAGCATAAGGAACTATGCTATAAGCATGAGAAGCTATGCTATGAGCATAAGAAACTATGCTAGGTGCATGAAGAGCCATGTGTTGCGTTAGGGGACAAGTGAAATCATAGAGGAAGATTTGGTTAGGTGTTGAGCTGACCATGTGTTGAACCATGCACAACTAAGAGAGGAAATAAGATTGGACGCATAGCACAAGCATGGTGAACGCATAAAGGATGTCCGAGGTGAGAATTTATCTAAGTGTTGGACAACATATGACACAAGTGGTGAAACCTTATGGAAGATAGATAAACGCATACCTTGAGGTGAGGATAGGCATAGTTGGACACATAGATATGCTATGAACTCAACGGAGAAACTATGCTATGAGAAGGAGATAAAAACCAAGGAAGAATGAGTTGCTGAAGAGTTGGATGCATAGGAGAACCATGTGGACTCCACTTAAGGCCTATGATGAGAAATATGGAAGCATGAGACAACCGTTTAGGAAGAAGTTACACCAAGAAACCCTAAGAAAGGATTGGTGAGCACATAGAGGCAAAGTTGGACGCAAGATGCACTTGAGAGGTCACTTTGAGATTACAACCTCAAGAGAATGGCCTTAAAATCACAAATAAAAAAGGAGGAACATGTGTTGAACACTTGGGGGACACATAGGAGGGAGATGTTGGATGCATACAAGGTTGTTGGTAAGGTACCATGCGTTAACTTGAGTAACTTGAGGAGCAAGGTTGAATTGACAGCAAGGTGAGGTACGCAGCTCAACCAAATGAAGTCTTAGTCAAGCCAAGAAGGAGGTGGATATATGGGAGAACATGCAAAGTATTGAAGTGCCACCTCAAGGGAGAGTTATGCGTTGGCCTATGCATGGTGAAAACATCTAAGTCTTGTATACAAGTAGGAGGTGGTAAGAAGTATTGTGTTAGGCGTTGCATGATGTTGACACTTAGGTTTTCCATGCATATGAGGTGTCATGCATTGAGGGGATGCAGATGATGAAAAGGACAAACTTGGATGCCTATAAATACCAAGGAAGTCTCATTTCACCTCACAAATCAAAGTTTCCTTGAAGAAGACTAAAAAAGGAGAGAGTTGAAGGGAATTAGGGTTTTTTAGGGAGGCTTATGCATTAAAGAAGAGTGGCTATGCTTTGAGCTCACCTGACCATGTGCGCAACTCTAAGGAAGCACTTTCCTACGCCTACAATCGTTAAAGGGTGTTCAAAGGCCTAGTTTCACATATATTAGAGTTGATAAGCTAGGTTTAGGGCCAATAAGGTATTCTAAGGTTATTCTAGCCCTAAACATGAAATTCTAAGCTAAAATTTGGGCTAGTGCAGGCCTGAGACTCAAGAAGGAACCAAGGTACTAGAAGATTTAGAAGAAAAGGAAACCCATAAATTGTGAGTGGTATTTTCCTTAAGAGTTAGTGTGAAATTTCACATGTATATATATATATATATGTGTGTAGCTTGTATGGTGATAAGAATACACCCACAAGATGATCCGGGGTCAAAGGACCTAGTTCCTAAACCTGTGACGGAAACTCAGGGGATGGTCAGTGATAACGGGCAGAAATGCACGTTATTACGATCCTAAGTTCTTAAACAATGTTGGCTTGCGTTGATAAAATATGTTAGATTGCGTCCAAAAAGCATTAAATTCATAACATTGTGGTCGCATGCGTTCATCGCATAGAAACGATTGATTTTTGTATTTTTATGTAGAATATGCGTTGACGAAAGGCGAAAAGAGCAATCACATGAAATCAATGGACGAGCGCAGCATTACCGCAAGGTTTTGTGGTGATTTGTGTTCACAAACATATGCTCAAGAAGGATTGCCACATGGAGCCGGCCCAACTTGGTGGGCACATTTGGGTGAAAGGCATAATTAATCACGATGGGACAAAAAGCTGATGATGGTCGAATCCGAATTAAGTTGACAAGCCGCTAACGATAACAAGTACACTCAGCTGTTCAGTGACAAATATTCAGCACATCAATCAGAGAATTAAAGCCATCCCATCTGTGCAATCATAAGAGAGAAACCGCATTTCACCCCGAAAGCTCCATAAATACCAACGACATCCTTCAGAAAAGGGGTTCAGCTGCTCACGAGTTCACAAGTTCTGTTCATAGTTTAGCCCTATTCTTAGATTTTATTTTACCTTAAGGCGAAAGCGAGAGAAGGAGGTTGTGTCGATAGATCGTTCCGGTGAGCTTGGGAGAGTGCCAGAAGCTTCAAGATCAGAGAGAGGGCCAGCTCTTACGGAAGAAGGAATATCTTTTGAATCGAATAGAGATTGCCAGCGTAAAAGCCTCGATCAGCAAGGGATTGCTACCATGCTCTCTACCTTTATCTTCCATTGTTATTTTGTATTCAAACTCATTTATAAAAATGGAATTTACTTCTCTATATTTTTTCACTCTCTGTTATTTACGCATGAGTAGCTAAATCTGTTGAATGGGTTGAGAAGCACTTAGATAGCTAACTGGGGATATTCATTCTATGCAATCATCTTGTATTATGTATACTTCATTTGTCCATTAGAGATACTCGAGAGGGTAGTCTAAGGACAGGATCTAGGCTTAGAAAAGTCAGGTTAGAATCTAGGCTCGGGAGAGTCAGATTAGAACACATAATCAAGAGATAGAAGCTTAGGTATAAACACTGTTTGCTATTAACGCATTGCATGCATCCTAAAGATAAGATATGATTGTGTGTGGTCACCTTGCCTTTGTGCATCTTTCATCATCGCATAGGAAAAGAGTAGAGACTTAGGAATAAGCTCTATGGACACTTTTTCATTCAACACATGCGTCCTAGACTTAGGAGCTCCACATTTACATTGGAAAATGACTTGTTGTGCATGGGTGTAGCATGATCGCATAGTTTGATGCATTCCCAAGTAACGCTAGCTAAAGACCTTCTCAACCCGTTCATCTACATAGGTGCATCTATCACACAATCAAACTTTTCTCAGATCCATTACATTTATCTATTTCATTACCACAATAAATTAAACCAACAACTATTTGAGTTACCGGTTACCGCAAGGTTTTCCTAAAAATTACCACTGCAACCTGTTTTTCCAAGTCCCTGAGTTCGACCCTGGACTTACAAGAAAACTCAGTGGGGTTTACACTTGGATTCCACTGAGAAAGCTTGAGTGCTCAACGCATTTTCATCATCGTATTTCATCCATAATTCCACATCATAAAATAACTCATCAAGTTTTTAGCGCCGTTGCTAGGGACTTTAGCAAAATAGTGTGCTAATGGTATTTTTTCTGATTTCTTTGTAGACTCTCAATCTCTGGTGAATTACGACCCAAAGATTGAGAGGACATTCAGAAGAAGATTAAGAGAATGCCAACAACAACAGTCAGATAAAGAAGATATGGCGGAGCAGCCTGGAAACGGAGCACCAAACGAAAATAACGTTATGACGAATCCAATCCTCATGGCTAACGATCATAATAGGCCCATTAGGGACTATGCATCGCCAAACCTCTATGATTTCTCTCCAGAAATCATGATGCCGGCCCTTGATGGAAGCCGATTGGAAATGAAACCGGTGATGCTCCAGATGATCCAGACTGCAGGACAATTCGGAGGACGACGTGGCGAGGACCTGCACGCCCACCTCCGTAGCTTTATAGAAATCTGCAATACTTTTGTGTTCTCGAACATCTCTGTCGAAGATGTTCGACTAACTTTGTTTCCATTTTTTCTATGTGATCAAGCAAGAAAATGGGCATATTCCCTTGAGTCGGGAGAGATCACTTCATGGGAACAGGTCGTAGAGAAGTTCATGAAGAAATATTTTCCACCTACTGAGAATGCTAGACGAAGGAAACTAATAACTAATTTTGAACAAGACGTGGATGAATCATTTAGCGATGCCTGGGCGAGGTTTAAGAGGTTGGCTCGGGACTGTCCACACAACAGATTACCAGATTGCCTTCAAATGGAAATCTTTTATCATGGTTTAAATCCCGCTTCACAGACCGCTGCCAATGTGGCAACCACTGGTGGTCTGTTTGATAAAACATATGATGAGGCTAAGAACATCTTGGATCGCATCTCTAAAAACCACGAGGATTGGAGAGAGAGTGATCAAAGACTGAGAATCAAAGATAACGACGCAAGTAATGGTGCTATTACTTCACTACAGAATCAGATGACTGCAATGATGAACTTAATTTAGGGAATTGCGATCAACAATCAAACACGCAAAATGGGTAAGTCAACGCATTTAGTCAAAACACCACAAGGTGTGGGACTTGCGGTGATGGGCACGCAATGGAAGAATGCCCACAGAATCCACACTCTATTTACTTTGTGAAAAATAATCCATTTTATAATACCTATAACCCTGGGTGGAGAAACCACCCCAATTTTGCATGGAAGAATCAGCAGCAGAATTTCTAATCTGTGGCACAGAAAGAAGGGCCACCTGGATTCTTCCCACGAAATAACGGTCAGACAAGCAATCAAACCAGTAGCTCGCAACCGCCGCAATCCTCTTTCTTGGAAAGCCTATTAATGCAGTATATAGAGAAAAACGAAACTGTGCTTCAAAGTCAGGCTACGTCCATCCGCAATCTAGAATTGCAGATGGGCCAGATTGTAGGTGAGCTAAAGAACAAACCGCAAGGGGCTTTGCTGAGTTCAATAGAACTCCCACGCAACCCGAGGGGATCAGGTAAAGAGCAATGTCAAGTTGTGATATTGCGGAGTGGAAAAACCGTGGAGGGATAAAAGAAGGAGCTTAGCCGCACTGCCTCCATTGCATTGAAACCTGAAATTGCGGTGACTTAAGAAGAAGAAGAAGGAGAAAAAGAAGCAATAGAGCCAGAAGTTGCGTCCACCTCAAAGCCAACAGAGAAGGGGACCGTGAGAGTGCAGTTACCACCTTTCTCGCAGAGACTCAGAAAGAAAAAGAATGAAGAGGTACAGTAACAATGCTTTCTATCTATATTAAAACAATTACATATTAATATTCCATTCAGTGAAGCGATTGAAGAGATGCATGCATACACGAAGTTTTTGAAGGAAATGGTAACTAAGAAGAGGGGTACTGGTAAGTTTGCCACGGTGGCTTTAACACAGAGATCAAAATCAATAATTCCACCGAAGATGAGCGATCCTGGGAGCTTTACTATACCTTGGTCCATAGGAGGACTGTACATCGGGCAGGTATTGTGTGACCTTGGAGCCAGCATCAACTTGATGCCTCTGTCGATCTTTAAGCAGCTGAATGTGGGGCAAATTGTGCCCACGACTGTGACTCTCCAACTTGTAGATAGATCTTTGGTGCATCCGGAGGGGAAGGTGAAGGACGTGCTAATCACCATCGAAAAATTTATCCTACCAGTCGTTCATCATCTCAGATTATGAAGCCGAAAAAGTTGTACCCATCATCTTGGGACGACCATTTTTATCAATAGGTCGTGCCCAAATTGATGTGTATAAAAAGGAGATCACTTTGAGCATAAATGGACAGAAGCTCAAGTTCAATATCATCCGTGCCATGAAGTTTCCTAACGAAGAAGGCCTGCATGACTCAGACGACGACCAAAATTTGACTGAAGAAGAAAAGCTTGACGAAGAAAATGAAGAAGAAGATGCAAGCGCATCCATTGATGCCTGTAATGTGATCATAAAAAAAAAAGCAAGGAAGTTAAAATGATCGCACCCCATGAAGAAGAGCCAACAGAAAAAGAAGAAAGAAAACAACACAACCATCCTTAGTAGAACCACCAACAATGGAATTAAAGACTCTGCCGAACCACCTAAAGTATGCATTTTTGGGGCAGAATGAGAAGCTGCCAGTAATTATTTCCTCTGAACTTAACGATGACCAGGAGAATGCGTTGATGAGCATTTTGAGGAAACATGTGCGAGTAATTGGCTGGACGCTCGCGGACATTCGAGGAATTAGCCCAACCTACTGTATGTATCGAATTCTTCTCGAAGAAGACCACAAAGCAACTATCGAATATCAGCGCAGGCTCAACCCTACGATGAAAGAGGTCGTTAAAAAGGAGATCATGAATTGGTTAGATGAGGGCATTATTTATTCGATAGCAGATAGCACGTGGGTCAGCTCCGTGCAATGTGTGCCAAAAAAAGGTGGCATGACGGTAGTCCTAAATGAAAATAATGAGCTGATATCACAAAGAACCGTCACTAGGTGGCGTATTTGCATGGACTACTGCAAGCTGAATGCGGCAACAAAGAAAGATCATTTCCTTCTACCGTTCATTGATCAAATGCAAGACCGTCTAGCCAAAAATGACTTCTACTGCTTTTTGGGATGGCTATGTCGGGTATAACCAGATTATGATTGCTCTAGAAGATCAATACAAGACCACATTCACCTGTCCATATGGGACTTTTGCTTTTCACCGTATACCGTTCGGCCTCTGCAATGTGCCGAGCACGTTCAAAGGTGCATGATCTGTCTCTTATACACATCTAGATGTGTATAAGAGACAGGGTTAGATGTGGGCATTATTTATTCGATAGCAGATAGCACGTGGGTCAGCTCCGTGCAATGTGTGCCAAAAAAGGGTGGCATGACGAGCTGTCTCTTATACACATCTAGATGTGTATAAGAGACAGTGTAAAGGCTGTAAGGAGTTTCTTGGGGCATGTCGGATTCTACAGACGTTTTGAGAATCGGTAGAGATGCGACAACTACTTACCCTCTCTTGTAATGCTCCAGGCCCAGGATTCGAACCAGGATTCGGAATCCAGATTCTGCCTCTAATGGCCCTGGCATTCGGTCCTTTCAGCATACTTTGTTCTCACTCACATGTATCCTAGGAAAATTCCCAGGAGGTCACCTAACATAAGATTGCTCCGAACTAAGCACACTTAACTTTGGAGTTTTTATGATTGAGCCACCGAAAAGGAAGGTGCATCTTGTTGATATAGGTAGTAACTTTCAATTCTTTTAAGCCTTTCTTAACCATACTTTCATATCCTTAGGATCCCTCTCGTTCGGATGTGATACCGGTTCATTCATGTACCCATTCTGAACTCGGGTCGTTACATGCCCACCAGCTTCCGCTTAGTTTGTCTCCGGACCACATCTTATTGGGAGAGGTTCCGCTCTGATACCATCTGTAATGACCCAACCCCCTAGGACTTAAGTTAGGCCGTTACTAAATATATGCATGCATGGAACTCAAAACAACACTCGGTTATGGAGAAATAAATGCTAATTAAATAAAGCAAGTTCAAAAGACTTTCATTAAATTCAAATACGAAATCAATAGTAGGGTAATCATAAATCATAAAGGATAATAAATAAGTCTGAAAAACGACTCTTAAAAGTAAGTTTTAAAATCAAAACTAAAAATTAAGAGGAACATGAAAAGAACCCTAAATCTCATTATGCGGAAGCGTAAAAACTAGTCCCAGTGACTCGATCACGAATTTTGCTTGTTCATCTTCGGTGCATCTCTACCCTTACCTAAAACAACAACATGAGAAAGAATGAGTATAAAATATTCAGTAAGTAACCCCACTACTAGGGTCAGATTGGGCATCTATGTCCTCTAGATACCCACCTCTGGTAAAATATATAAACTACTTTAGTCCTCATAGGATACATATGCACATGAAACAAGAAGGAGACTAAGTCCTATCCTACTGTAGTTAAGTATGCCCACTACCTCTGATGAATCCCGAAGGAGACACAAACTGGTGAATCCCAGATGGTATCAGAGCCCATGTTTTGGGTTCTATAGACTGACTTACTACAAATCTAGATAGTCCCTGTGGCCCATGAATGGATTCCTCGTCATCGCCAGGTATGTCTTATCAATTACAAGTTTTATGATAGTTGTGCATTAAAATATTTGTTTAGCTTAAATGCACCAATTATGCTCTAATGCTAGGTCAGTGACTTGTTTGAAGTTATTATAAGAGGATTATCAGGTACGACACTACAAAAGGAGGAAAATAAAATAAAATAAATTATGAGGTCACTTGGCACTAGTTTATCTCATGGAAATTATGTTAGAAACGAAAGAACATACATATACCTCAGTTCAAAGATCTTAAAGGTTGATGAAACTATGTCGAGTTATGACAGTTTAGAAATAAAGGTATGTATATGTTTAAGCCAAAGAATAAAATTGTCGAGACAAGAATTGATTAAGGACTTGTTTTGTGTTGGATAGTGCAATCAGTGGTAGTATAAATTTTTTCACAGGTCACATACTCAAGTATAAGGTTAAAAGTTGTTTTATGGATAAGGAGGAGAAAAAGAAGAGATTATGGATTAAAGGTTCTGAGATATTAAAACCAAACATTTTGAGAGAAATTTTGGAAAGGATTAATAAGATAATCACTTTGGTAATACTATGACTTGATAGATTAGGTAAAGTATGTGTAGTGATATGAAGGATTCTTTTGGAATATCTAGCTAAGTTGATATCATTAAAGGAAGCCAAAATAGTTGGACATGAGTTTAGAATTAAAGGGGATAAAGCAAAGTGTTATTTGTTTGGGTTGAAGGATTATTTTAGAGTACCTAGATTAATTAAATCCATAGCTTTATTGTGATGAGGAGATCCAAGTTACGTAAATTTGAAGAAACAAAAGTCTTTTGGAGTTTAATAAAGTATGCAAATTGGCAAAGGAGAATTCTACGAGATGAAAATTCTTAGTGAGAAAGATAAGACTTATAGAGGAGTTAAGTAAAATATAACTTAGTAAAGAGATTATGTTCCAATTGGACAGTGAAAAAAAAAAAAGGAAAAAAAAAGGAAAAAAAAAAGAAGAGGTGTCTTGAATTTAGTGGTTTTATCAAAGATAAGTGTAAAGGACGAGAAGTATTCAAGGAAGTTTACTTTTTGGAAAGAGAAAGGAATTTAATATGTTCAATACTCCTAGTTAAGTATGGTTTGGAGGCAGGATATGAGGGGTTACAAGGTATTTGTTTTGGTGTAAAAGAAAAATATCTAATGATCATGTGGGACTTTGGGACAATATGTACTAGATGGAAAGATAGCTTACATAGATGATTGGTATGAAACTTTGTTTTAACACAAGAATCTGTTACTGAAACAGAAGGTTGAGAAGGGATAATTTAAAATGAAGTTACTAGTAACAGTAGATGTTCGAGAACTATTGATATGGTATGTTGAGGCTTCATCAGTTAAGACATAAAACATTGAGGGCATTATTAAGATTTAAGGGATTTTGACTTTGTGTGCAAGTGTTGGAAACATGAACTAGCAAGACCATCAATTTGATTGATAAAAGAAAATAATCCAACTCAAGGTAGACAATAATGGTATATGCACAAAAGTAAGTTGGATTTTCCAATATAACCATTGGTATAAGGGATAGACTTGGCAATAAAGTTGAGTTGATAGTAAGAAGTTACCAAAAGTGAGTTTGGAGCATTACAAGATAGTATGTATTCTTTTGCATGGGCAATGAGTTAACTAGTGTTAGGGAGTATGAGTAATCCAAGCTAGGAATTATGAATTAAGAAGGTTTTATCGTTAAAAAAAATGGCTTCAAGGATCAATTACAGTTATTACGAGGTTATGAAAATGTGTTATCAATTGACTTATGCTTTAGCATCCAGGGACTTCAAAACCTCATTTTCGGGGGGAATTCTGGACTCGTTCACAGCGGGGTCTAAGTAATGATATGTGATTGTTTCAAGTCTAAAGAATAATATGAGGATGGTTCAAGCAAGTTTTACAGCTCATGACAGCATAGAGCCTCATGATGAGTTTCTCATGAATGAGAGACTTAATTAGACGGAGTTATTCTCAGACATGTAGACCCTAGAAAAGACATCACAGTTGGCACTTCTATAGTAGAAGTAGTTTTCAGTTGACTAGATTTGTTCTGATACATATCTTCAGATGACGCATTATATAGTATGACCAGTTTCTTCACTACACATATGAAGTTTTCCCTGTGACATGGTAGGCTCAGATATATGTTTTTAGTATATAAGACTTTCTTAACTTCATGACCGTTTTCACAGTTCTCAGCTCGGATGTATAGAAGTGTTGCTGATTTTTCAACATCTTAAGTTTCATAGTTATTTATGGAAGGGGTTGTTATACCTCTTTTGGTACTAGTTTCAGCTATGTCAAACGATGACCCTCATTTTACATCTATTTTTTTTTTTTTTGAAGAGTCTCCAGTTAGCATTGGGTACTCGAATGGATTTTGGTATAATTTTCACCCATAGACTGATGGTCAAATAAAACGTCTGAACCAGATATTGGAAGATATGTTGTGCACTTGTGTAGAGTTTTCAGGGAGTTGGGACTCTCATGTGCATTTAATGGAATTCGCATATAATAATAGCTATCAGACTGCCACTGGCACTTTGCCATTTGAGGTCCTATATGGGAAGAGTTGCAGGTCCCCTGTGTGTTGGGATGACCTAAATTAATCCAGACCACGAATGAGGAAATACAGAAGATCAAGGCTCGTATGCAAACAGCTCAGAGTAGATAGAAATAGTTATGCCGATGTAAGACATAAGGACCTGGAATTTGAGACTGGTGAAAGTGTTCTTAAAAGTGGCACCCATGAAAGATATTATGAGGCTTGGCAGGAAGGGGAAGTTGAGTCTGAGATTCATTGAACCTTTTGAGGTCTTGGAGCGAGTTGGCCCCGTAGCTTACCGTTTGGCATTGCCCCCAGCATTGTCTTCAGTTCATAATGTCTTCCATATTTCGATGCTAAGGAAGTATGTGACAAATCCGTCCCATGTAGTTGACTACGAGCCCTTACAGTTGGATGACAACTTGAGCTATGAGGAGAAGCCTATAGAGATCCTCGTCAGAGAGGTAAAAACATTGCACCACCGGGAGATTGCGCTTGTGAAAGTCCTGTGGAAGAATCATCAGTTCAAAGAGGCCACTTAGGAGTCAGAGAATGAGATGAGGGCCCAGTACCTGGAGCTTTTTCAAGAATGAACTTTGGAGGATGAAAGTTCTTTAAGGAGGGAAAAATGTAACATCCCACACATTTTTTTAGTAATAATGTAATTTTAGTAACTTTATTATTTGGAATTTTAGTAATTGTTATTAGTTGGAGGGCATTTTTGGAATTTTGGACTTCAAATATAAGTGCAGGAATTTAATTGTTGGTATGAAATTATTCAAATTGAAAATTAATGGTAGGAATTAATTTTCTTTTGAAATGGAAAGGAATTAAATGTAATTATATTTACTTCCTTTTTTGTTTTATTATTATTATTATTGTTATTATTGTTTTTTTTTTTATAAAAAGTCAAACCCCACCCCCTTTTCTTCCTCACATTCGTGAGCCCGTCCGACGCGCCCAAAGCCGCCGCGTCAGTTTCTTCTTCATGACCTCGTCCACCACTGCTCAAGCGCCATTCACTTTTGCCGTCACTGGATCATCGATTTGGGTAAGATTTCTACCGTTTGGGTTTGTTTTCAGTTGATTCTTGAATACTCATTTACTTTTGACATCAATTGGTTGATACCATTGTGTTTCAACTTTGATTCAAGTTTGTGAAGTTAGAGTTTGTTTTAGCGAGTTTTGGTAAGTTTTATGCTTTGATAACCTTCTTGTGAATTAATTTTGTTTGTTGAAAATTTTTGATAAAGTCGTTTGAAGTGATTTTTGACGAAGCTACATATGGATAATTATTCGAGACATTGGTAGTGAAGTATGTATTTGATTTAAGCTTTAATCAATGTAAGCCTAATTTCAAATTATGATTAGGGGGTTGATTCAAGAATTTCATTCAAGATGAAGAAGAGTTTGGTTTGCTAATTATTTGGACTTAAAATTGGAGGTTCGGAGGTGAATTTGAATTGAACACACCTTAGGTAAGGTTATCTGGAAATATTTTTAATTTGGGTGTTTGGAATTTGGCCTTAACTATTAATTTTAAAGCTTGATTTATGTTTAGGCTTGATTAAGGATTCAAGAATTTCACAAAGATTCAATTGCTTTTTGGTTCGACCTAATATCAAGGTAAGTAATCTTACTACTGGAACTGCCCACGGGCCAGACATTAGATGTATTCTAGCATGTTAAATGAAGGTTATAGTAGAATGACAGCATGAAAGATTGATAGTATAATATGATTAAAGTATGTTCTGTTATGAGATCCGAATTATTTATTTATCCACATAGACACTTGAATGCTAGTATGAGATGGTATGTGCTTCCATGGTTGTATTTGATCTGATGATGTTGAGGTATACATGTATGTTGTAGAACTATGATGTTGAGGTATATGTGTATTTTATAGAGCCATGATGTTGAGGTTTATATGTATGCCATAGATTCGTATAGTGATGATTATGATGTTGAGACTGTGCAAATGTCCTTACTGATTAGTTAGATGCCCATTAGATTTTGTGTTTCCTTCGGGATTCACCAGTTTGTGTTTCTTTCGGGATTCATCAGTTTGTGTGTCCTTCGCCAGTTTGTGTGTCCTTCGGGATTCACCAGTTTGTGTTTCCTTCGAGATTCACCAGTTTGTGTCTCCTTCGGGATTCATCAGTTTGTGTCTCCTTTATGATTCACCGGTTTGTGCCTCCTTCGGGATTTACCATTTTGCATCTCCTTTGGAATTCACCAGTTTGTGTTTTCTTCGGGATTCACCAGTTTGTGTCTCCTTCGGGATTCACCAAAGGTAGTGGGCATACTTAACTACAGTAGGATAGGACTTAGTCTTCTTCTTGTTTCATGTGCATATGTGTCCCATGAGGACTAAAGCAGTTTATATGTTTCACCAGAGGTGGATATCTAGAGGACATAGATGCCCAGCCTGACCCCAGTAGTGGGGTTACTTACTGAGTATTTTATACTCATTCTTTCTTATGTTGTTGTTTCAGGTAAGGGTAGAGATGCACCAGCGATGAACAAGCGAAATTTGTAATCGAGCCACTAGAACTAATTTTTACGCTTCCACATCATGAGATTTAGAGTTCTTTTCATGTTTCTTTTAATTTTTAGTTTTGATGTTTAAAACTTACTTTTAGAAGTCGTTTTTTCAGACTTATTTATTATCCTTTATGATTTATGGGTACCCTACTATTGATTTAGTATTTAAATTTAATGAAAGTCTTTTGAACTTACCTTATTTAATTAGCATTTATTTCGCCATAACCGAGTGTCGTTTTGAGTTCTATGCATGCATGTATTTAGTAACGGTCTAACTTAAGTCCTAGGGGGTCAGGTCGTTACAATTGCGATAGCCTCACACTAAGCAAATAGGATTGACTCACTATACTCGCACAACGCTCATCTCTCGGTGGTTTGCTACATGCGTCATATCTCTATGCCACATGATTGAGTATGTGATGACTCTTGCAATCTACACTTAACTCATTGTGGTGAAAGTAAAAGATGATAAAGTAGAAGAAGATGATGAAAATGATGTTGAAGGAATTAAAGAGATGCATTGATTACAAAATGTATTGATGTCTTAAGTCAAAATGTAATACAATACAGAGGTGAGAAGAGAGATGGATAGCTAGATGTAGGTAATCTCTTGCTTCCATCAGATGTGTGTCAAGGCTGTCGGTGGTGCAATGGATGGGCAATGGAGTAATCGCTCTCAAGATTTATCTTCGACGAAGCTTCGGTCGTCAATTAGAGGAAGTTGTGAAAGTGAAGAACTATCAAAGACTTTCTTGCTCATGCTCTCGTCTGTGATCACAGGAATCTGCCCAAGGCAGAAGTCCCGGATGCTTTGAATTTGGGCTTCAAGGCTCTATTTATAGAGCTCAAACAAAAGCTTTGATAATCCTGCTCTAAATTACTGTTATTCCTGTCGCAGTAGGTGAAATGTCATCATGATCTTATCTCTTTGGCACTCTCGAAGTATGCATTCATGATTGTTTCTTCTGAAGTATCAACACATTCCACTCACTTTGCGATCATCCTCCTATCATGGTTATCACTGTAATTGCGGCATTTCATGCGACCAACTTGTCTTCATTAAGATCAACGCATGCGATCAACTTTGTGATGTTTGGGGATCAACGATGCGATCGATTCCTGCGACAACTACAAAATAGACATTTTGACACAAAATAACGCATCATATAAGGTTAGCGGGGATTTCTAATGCTGATCAATGCAAGCTCATTATTCCACATGAATTCTTAGAAAAATTAATGCATGTTCTACTCATTAACCCTCATAATTCTAAATAAAAGGCTATAATAGCTTGTATTTCTATATGCTATTAGCCAACGTTGCAACGTTTCCTTGACGCTAGTGGCTTTATTTGTTGAGTGTTGCAACGCTGTTTCTAGCATTGCGACGATGTGATGATTTCTATATATACCTCCTTTCGTCTTTAGGTCAAAAGATGTTGAGTTTTTGGGCCAAATCTGATGGAATCTGAAGTTAACCTTCATTCTTCTTTTCCCTTCAAAATTTAGTGTCTTTAGGTTAGTTTTTCTTTTTGTTTTGGATTTTAATCGATGGATCAGATGTTTATCTCGTATTTGTCTATGAATTAAGAGGTAACTTCTATCTAATTTTCTTTCATCAAGAGCCCTATGTCTAACTTCTTGAGCTTTCTGTAATTAAATTGTGATGTTCTTCAATTTTGTGTTTATCTTTGAATCTCGATAAATTTAGATTTGTATTTGTGCGTTAGACTGACGCTCCTATCATGATTGCATATCTTCGCTAGTTAATTTTGAGCTCGCACGTTTCCTCATAGTTCATATATGCTTGATTTTACTCCGGTAGCAATGATTGAATGTGTATGCTTGAGATTTATAAATTGTCCTTGAATTTTGGCATTGCATGTTTAATCCAGATTCGAATAATAAATTGGTGAATTGAATATGAATTTTCCTGACTTTTAATCGACGCCATTGAATCCTTATTCTTAGTGCATATGTTTTTCTAATTCTATATGATCACTAAGAACCCAGTAGAATTTAGAGCACTGATTGATTTCGATTTAATTGATTGTCGGCCTTTGTAGAGATTAATTAAGTCAAATCGATTTAGTAGTCATGCATGCATAGAATTGAACGTTTGTTTAATTATCAATTTCCATGATAGAAATTACATAGGGTTCTCTCTCTTGCTCTAAAAATTAGATAGACTCCTATTCTAGATTACATTTACCCTTTTATTTTAATTTCGCATGGTTTATCTTATCTATACCAAAACCCCCCATTCACTCATTTAGTTAGGAAATTAACTTAACGAAACAAATCGTGCTTTCCTGCGGATTGACTCGGACTTACCACTGTTGCTACGTTTCAATAGTAATAGAAGTAGTTTGGTTTATACAAATTTTCTTTTGTTTCGTAGTCCTTTCCGGGAATTAAACGACACTGAAAGAGGCTCGAGCAAGCATTCTCAATAAAATTTGTTAGCAAGATATAGTTCTTCTCTAACAAAAAGACATTGAAACGAAGTTAAGCATGTACTCCGTTATCTTCAAGGAACGTTGATATGAGTTTGTTTTATTCAAACAAATTAAACTTTGATCTAATTGGTTATGCAGATGCTGGATATTTATCTGATCCACACAAAGCAAGATCTCAAACAGGTTATCTGTTTACATGTGGAGGAACTGCTATATCTTGAGTATTTGTAAAACAAACCATCATAGCCATTTTCACAAATCATGTAGAAATTCTTTCAATTCATGAAGCTAGTAGGGAATGTGTGTAGTTGAGATAAATAACTCGTCATATTCGTGGAACATGTGGCATGGCTTTCAGTAAAAATTTACCAACGATATTATTTGAAGACAATACTATATGTATAGATCAAATCAAAGGTGAAATATATAAAGAGATAGAATAAAGCATATCTCACCAAAGCTCTTCTATATGCATGACCTTGAAGAAAGTGGCGACATCAATGTTCAACAAATTTCTTCAAAAGACAACTTGTGGACTTACTTATAAAGGCACTACCCACACCAGCATTCGAAAAGTTGGTGCACAACATTGGAATGCGATGACTCAGAGAACTCAAGTTATATTTTCATGAGGGTGAGTAGAAATACTGCACTCTTTTTCCCTTGACCATGATCATCGAAGTATATAAAATAATGTACTATTTCCCTTCACTAGGATTTTTTTCATTGGATTTTATTTCTAGTAAGGTTTTAATGAGATATTTATTTTATATAATATAGATATCTAAGAGGGAATATTATAAATGTAATATATATTATAATACACTATTTAGTGTAGATAGGTTATCAAATATCATAAATCTTCCATTGAATTTCATGTTGTAACATGCACCCTCCATTGAATTCTATGTTGTAACATACACCATTCCATGTCCTATAAATAGTGGTGTATGGTGCCTTTATAATACACAACACAACTGAGTTCAATATTTGTTCTCTCCAATCTCTCTTCTACTTTGCTTCTTTTGTTCTTGTTTTGTTTATGCATTATTCTTATTTTCACAACATTTACATTGAATTGTAAATATATATATAATATATATATATATATATATATATATATATATATATATAACAATTAAAAGAATTTGGGGCGATGGAGAGGGGGGGTCGGGGATGGGGCGAGGATTCCTTCTCCATCCCGACTAGGACCCGATTTAAATCCCTAGTTTGACCACCTTACTCGATCAAAGTGAGGATTCCCTGCCTTGATTGGGTAGGGGACTCGGCCCCATGGAAAGTTTTGTCATCCCTACCAGCTGAGGTTAACATTTTAGTTTTTTTTTCTTTCTATTTTATCATTTTTTTAATACCATCCCTCTCTCTTCTCTTTTTTTTCTTTTTCTTTTTAATCTCGCAATATATTTCCTTTTTTCATGATTTAGATTTTCTTTTTATTAATTGTTATATAAAAATTATTTAAATTTATAGTTTTTTTTTTTCTTTCTCTCATACACAACCATCATCATTCCTCTCATCTATTTTTTTTTTAATTCTTCTCACTATATACTTTTCTATTTTTGTATATTATATAATTTATATTTTGTTGTTATTTTTTTCTCTATCTATAGTCCATAATCTCAATCCTCTCCTTACCGCATCTCTTTTTTTACCTTTTAACTTTTTTTAACTTTCTATATCTACTACTAATTATATATTGAAAATACACATTTTCAAAAAAAAAAAAAATAGATTGTAAACTAGACTGATTTTACTATTGAACTAAACCAATCATACTTATTGTAAATTAGATCATTAATTCTTTGATTGCAAACTATTTAACTAAAATATTCCGTTCACAATTATTTTTCAATTTTCACTATTATCTATTATTCTATTACCAATCATATTTGACTTCTAGGTATTGATTTATATGTTCAAGGTCATATTTTATTACTTAAATAAGTGTACTAAAATTTCATTAAAAAGTTCACAATATTATTATAAATATCTATGATATCCATGATTTTTTTTGGAATATCTGTCAATATTTAGATATTTGTCGATATATCTATAAATATGAGTTACCGATATTTTCATCAATAACGATCTTTCATCCTTGAACGTACCTGACAATGACAAAAAATCTGATGATGGGCTATATGGACACTTGGGACTTGCATTTTAAGTCAGTATACAAAACCTATAACCTTGGACTCTGATACCAACAGTAATAACCTAACACTTCGAGATCTTTGACTGCGTCATTACTAATATGCATGTATTTTCTAAACCAAAACTAATTGATCAATTTGATGTAAAATAAAATTTATTAAACAAATATAACCTTTTAAGCCTTTCAAGAATAATAAGAAAACAAAGTGAAACTTTTTATTCGGGATCCATAAAAATTTAATAAAAATAAACATTTAAATTTAAAACATATTAAGTTCAATTGTTCTAGTTAAAACTTTAATGGACTTGAAAAACATAAAATAAGTGGAAGCGTTAAATTCTAGTCCCATGGCACTACTAACAGTTTACTCATCAACTATCCGATATGTTGAAAGGTTGAGTATATAAAATATGCAGTTGGTAAGTAGCTCACATGCACCTAGAGAAATATCATACAATAATATGCGACATATATATTGGTTGGTTGCTTTTTAGTTTGAGCTACTTACTTGTACTATTGCGTACTAACAACCCCACCAGGGTGATGCTGGGGAGAACGTTAGAGAGGAACCATTGACATCTCTAAGATTTTAAATTTGATTACACCTTTATTTTATTTAATTTTTACTATATGATATTTAAAGACTTTCGCATATTTTGGTTGGTTAGAAGTTATAAGAAATTCTTTTATCAATAAAAATATATATTTTAGTTAAAAGGTTGTGTTCCATTGTTTTTATATTGTACATGAATTCTCTTTTAATAGGACTTGGATTGAAAA
This sequence comes from Benincasa hispida, assembly GCF_009727055.1. Lineage (NCBI taxonomy): Eukaryota > Viridiplantae > Streptophyta > Magnoliopsida > Cucurbitales > Cucurbitaceae > Benincasa > Benincasa hispida. The sequence continues at coordinate 14,810,346 of NC_052356.1, read as the reverse complement.
AAAGGTAACATTTGGTAATAACGACCCTAAGACTTAGGATAAAATTTGAAGTCATTACAAGAACTGATAGTACTAAACACTTAAGGGTGTGTTTGGGGCGAGAACTATTCTCTTGCTACAATAAATACTATTATATATTTTTCAATTAGTTACTGTCAATATTATTTCAAAACCCCAATTTGCTACGGTATTCATTATTTGCTATAGTTTTTACCATTTTACATTCATCATTTTTTTATTCTTTGCTACAATGTTTATTATTTACTTTTTAAACTAAAATAGTTTACACCTCAAATACATATTATTATAACTAAAGTAAAATAATCTACACCTCAAACACAAATTATTGTAATCCAGCTATAATAACTTAGGACTATAATAACTAGCTCCTTGCCCTAAATGTCCCCTAAGTTTTTTCATTACCACCATAAGGTTCATCAAAGTAATAGAGACCGTCAAACATACTAACACATCCAAACATCCTCACTGAGGTTTGATCCTAAAAATTGCAATGAGATTCAAAGAAAACAACTCAAATAATAGACTTTAGAGTTGTCTTTAGTCAATTTAATTATTCATTTTCCTATCATCAATGAAAAATTGTGACATGCAATTCTAACTTTTTAAGTGCAAGACAAGGGATAGTAATGGTTCACTATACATTTATTCAAATCGAAAGATATTGATACTTAAGTTTATTCTTCGAGCTTCGCTCAGAACTGGTTTTTGAAATGTCCTTTTGTTTTGTTTACTTTATAAGTTATTCGTGGAGAATTGTTGGGAATGACTTAGCTTTTTGTCTATAGCAAAAGGCTTTTCAGAAAAGTTATCTATTGTCACACATTCGAAGATTTTGATTTGTTTGGGGGTTTATTTACCAAGATGTCTATGTGAACTTCCAAAATGTGATTGTAATGGGAGTAAAATATTTGTCCAAACATGTGTGTTGTTGCCGTCATAAAAGATACAAAAGGGAATTAATTTTTAATACCTCTTCCTCTTATTTTTGAACCATTTTTAGCCATTATAAACCGTTTTAGCATTATAGATCTAATGTTTTGACCGTTACAAACAATTTTTACTGTTTGACCATTACATATCCAAAATCAATTTTATAGATCTGAAACGTTTCAGAATTTCCCTATATATACAAAGATCAATATAAGATTTGGAGACCAACATAGTCTTCTTCTCTCTGTTTTCATTTTCCTATTTTCTTAGAGAAGGTTTTTTTATTCTAACTCTTTTTCGACGAGTACTTGTCTATAAAGAATGTTGTATTAACCTCCTGGAGCAACTAACGTTCGACAAATTGCACCGAGATTGTGACACAATTATTTTCAAGGCAATAATCAATTGTTCCACAATATAAATACTATTCTGATCGACGCTTGATTCCAACAGGGATGTGAGAAAGAAGAAGAATTCAGCAAGGAAGATCGTTAGAGGCTATCAGCAACTTTTTGGACTGTAGTTTTGAATTAATGAGCAATTATTTGTTTTCAACTCAACGAATATGTAAAAAAATCTTTTTTGGTCTATTATTGAATAGAAGAGCTATCTCTCTCAAAATCTCCTGTTTTGTGGGTTTGTCCTTTATGCTCTGAGAAATGAGATTTGAGAATGTGTTAGATTGTTCTTCAATTTGGATGATGATGGCGTTATAAAAATGAATTGTTAAACGAGTAAAACAAAATCGTGAATTTGATTTTTATTTAATATTTAAAACTAAATATTTAAGTGTCAAATTTCTCAAACTCCAATTTTATCACTTGTATAAGTGGAAGGACTCAATTGCAACCACTAACCATATTTTGAGGGTGATTTTTGCAATTTAACTACAATTCACTCACTTTTATTCTCCTGCACGCCTCACTCATTTGGTGAGGGCATCCAAACCGAGTTAAGGAACTACACTAACATCGCTATAAATCACCAAAATTTGCAATTTATGGAATATTGTTTTCAAGATTTTGTAAAACAGTATGTTCTCTCATCTTCAAATATTTTGATATGCGTCAATAATCTGACAGAATCATTACTTTAACAATACTCATCTGCTAATGGAGAGAGTTTCCTCTACCTCTCTAATTTTATACTTCATTCAATAGGTGTCGCACTCTTGATACACAGCAATCAGCATGAGAAGGCGTCTTGCCAGCAATCTCTTCATTGCTGGGGGGATAACTTGACCCACCGATTTGGGCTAACAACAAAATTAGTCAGCAAAGACGGCGACCCCCTTATGCATGCAGGTCCTTGTTTGAACTCCACGCTGGAGCTTTAGGCCCCACACCATCCCCTAAGATTGCGGCTCCATTTTCAACACTTATCAGGGGATCGGATTCACTTTCTTTCACCTACAAATGACATGTAGACTGTTTCAGTTCCATGGCGGTAGAGCAAGAGATAATATGTCAATTGCAGAACTACAAATACTACCTGTGATAGTTGTGCTGATGATACTTCATTAGACTTTTGTTGGCTCTCGAGGGTGCAATAATAGGAATAGAGAACCATTCCAACTATGGCAACCAAGATTCCCAAAATGTTCCGCCAGCTAAATGGATCGTGAAGCAGAACATACCCAAAGGCCAAAACTAAACACGTTTTTAGATGTCCTAGGACCTGATATGTAACTGCAGAAGTCTTTCCAATAACTAGAAACGTACTGAAGTTGACTGAGACAGAAATAAGGCAGGAGAGTACAATAAAGAACTGTACACAGAAGCACAAAAACAATTCATGTCAGAAGTAATACAGTTAGGAAGTGGGAAGAGGATAGGGGTCAGTAGGGAGCTTAGTTGTTAAAATCTCACCAGCACTTGGGGAGTGTATTTGAAAGCAAAAACATTTAGATCAGTTAGACACCAATCCAGAAATGGGCCAGCGATGAACAGAGTTAATGCCTGATAAGGACAAGACTGGTATAGAAGTTGTGTTGAAGAAACTTTGAACTTCTTCTGAATAGTGTTTGTCATCTACGTTCAACTGGTCAAGGTCTTGAACAGAAAGGGAAAAATGCAGAAAAAGTTGAGCTCGGCAAATTCTAAAAGAATATATATTCCTATTCACGTTAACTAGCAAAGGAGAAAGGTGCTAGCAACTAATCATATGCTTCCTAATAAAAATAAATAACAATTAACAAATCAATAAACAAATAACTGGTCAAAGAAATAGTAGGTCTGGCGGCCTCGTGAAAGACACTCTCTCCACTCTGCAAATAGATAATCCATCACTTAGAGCAAAAAGAGAGCAAATTAAATCAATGCTTCCCACATGACATGCTTGAGCCCACACATGAAAACCACTCATCAAAAGGCATGCAAAGAAAACACCAAGAGTAGAAGTAACTCAGCTCAGGATACAATCTGTGCAACACATGTGGTAAGAACTGCGAGCAGAGACAAGAAAGACCCAAGGGCATTTAATTGTAGATCTGTCACAGTTGCAATCCCAACACCCAGGAGGAGGATCATGAGTGAAAACTGGATGCTTTTACTGCAATAGTAGTATAAATGTCAACATGCTGCCAGGTAGTATATTTAGACAGGACAGTATAATAAAACCAAATATGTACATGTTTGCAGCTAAACCACCCATCTGATAAGTATAATTGAAAAATAAAAACATCATCATTTAAAGCGCTCACAGTTTGACCAGCAACCAATAGAATATTGCTGAAATTATCGTAGAAATCACCCAATATATCAATATTTAATAGAAAATCAGTCTAAGTGGGATGTCAGCGGTTCGAGTCCGCTTATCTCCAACTCTTGGCCTAAACATGGTTCCGGTCCCATGAAATCTGTCTATGCGAGTAGTTCAAGAAAACTGGATGAATAGTTTAGATAAACTTTTCTGGATGAATGATTCAAGGCTAAAGGTGAATCCTTCTTTTAAGTAAACAAAATGAAGATTCTAATTGCATCCACCAATCCTACTTCCTCATTCACCATTTTTTCTTTTGTCAGAAGTACCGTTCTCTCTACTCTTATTCCTTTCATTATAAACTTTCTTTGCTTATTTGAGGGAGAAACCATTAGAAAGAGGTGAAATGGAGGAATAAATAACAGATGTCCTGTTTTGAGGTATAGCGAAGTTACCGAAAGTCTGGATAATAAAGATTCTTTAGGGGTGGTTGACCAAAGAGTTAGAGTTGGAGTTGGAGTTGGGAGTTGGAGTGAGGTTGAACTCCACTCCTTGATTCATCCAAGGAGCTCATGGGCTCACAACTAAAAAACATCAATTTTATGTTTTATTAACTCCTTGCATAGTGGGCTCCAAAGCTTCACAATTCCACTCCTTGCCCAAAACACTCCTCTTAGTCGTTTCCAGAAGTCAAAAAACATTTCAGATATTATCTTCCTTTCATATTTTTCATCAGGACACCAGTACAATTGTGATATCACCAAACTTTGCTGAAAATTGAAGGATTTTCAAAGAAATAACTGCCCGACTCTGCAAATTAATCACATAATTTGCACCTGAAAATGGTTACAGAAGAGTGGAAAGAAATATAATGGGTATGATGTCCTCGTGTTTTCACAAAATATGACAGTTGAGAGTTAGAGGCTAGAGCTTCCCCATTATATATAGGGTTGAATAAAATTTCTACTGGAGCAGCATCACAGTAGTTCCATGGTCGTCTTCTTCTTTCTGGGGAGGGGGTGGGGACCCTCAATCAATTCTTGGATCCTGGGAATTTCTTTAAGCAATACAATCTCATCTGGATACACTTTCCATTCTCAGCTTATTCAGTACAGCATAAGATGATGCTTCATAGAGGAAAAGGAAAGAATAGATATCAAGGAACAAAGCAAAGGCATTGGGGAATACCAAAGCTCAACCTTAATCCTGAAAAAATACCTCAAGTCCTCAAGAAGTCTAATTACATTACATAATTAATGTAAATGTGAATATGCTGAAAAACCAAAGCACATCATTCATATGTTACAACTAGAAGTTCCTCATTTTTTCCTTTTATTTAATTATTTTTCTTTTAGATAAGAAGCAATTTCATTGGCAATATGAAATTGTGAGGGGAAAGAAAGAAATTCCAGTCCAAAGGAGACTACAGAAGAGAATATAAACCAGCACAATGCATATTGAACCTATAACCTATAATTACAGATGCAAGTCTATGCACTCGAATAATTCAAGTTACAAGTTTGTTCGACTTAAACAATTCTAGTTAACTTCTGGACTTAATCCAAGTTACCCTCGTAATAATTGGATCAGCTTGTTCAAGCTGTTTGAGTTGTTTAGTTTAGAAAGCATACAGAAACAAAAAAAATATATGTACGACAATTAAGTCGGTCAGAAACTTATTTTGCCTATTTTTATATGTAAAACTAAAAATGCTATGCTGTTCGAAAAGTTTTGCTTCAAATTTCTTAGGATAGTTGTAATGAATGGCAAAATTGGTTATCATATTTTATTTGCAAATATGACGTTTTATAAATGTTTAGGAATATCATTGATAGACTATCTCTAATATACCATTTTCATAGTCTATCAATGATAGACCTCTATCAATCTATCATTCATAGACCATGATCTATCACTTATAGATGTCTATCACTAGTCGACCATTTTTATATCAATTGCTGATAAACAAATTTATGTATATTGTTAAAAGACTATTCATATGTCCATTAGTGATAGATTTTTATTACTGAAGGACTATGTTTACGTCTATTAGCAATAATTTCTATGTGTTTGAAACTATTTTTATGTCTATTATTAGTAGAACATTTTCATGTTTATCATAAATAGACTTTCTACATCTATCAGTGGTAAATGTCTATCATAGATGTGTGATACACATCTATTGCCAAAAGATATAAAAAAAATGGTATATTAGTGATACACTGCTATTAGTAATTTATAATTATTGATATTGTACATCAATGATGGATCAAATGAACATGCAAATAATCACTAAATGGTCAAATATCATCAATATACCCTTTTTAATGTTATATTTATATGATATATTAGTGATAAAAGTGATAGAATTAATTACAAATAAGTATGTTAGCTATCACATGAAAGTAAAATGTCACTTATACATACCAATGTGTTTTTTATTGATAAGGTATATCAGTAATAGACCTAACAACAAATAAGTGTGCTAACAACAATTGGTATAAAACTAAGTGAAATTTTACTCATATATATTTTTGTATTTTATTGATATAGCTATTAACGATATACCTAATAGTGATTAAGCACGCAAATAGCTATTGAATTTATTACTAATATACCTTTTTTGAATTTACTGATATGATATATCAACTATAGACCTAATAATAGAGTATGTAAACAATCACTGATAGAAAATAAAAGTTAAATACCACAAATTTATATTTTCTTAATATATATTGATATGATAAATCAATCAGAGACCCTATAACATGAGCATACAAACAATCATGAATCAATAACAATTTTAAATATCATCGATACATCATTTTCATTTATATTGATACGGTATATCAATGATTAACCTAATACCAAATGAGCATGCAAACAACCATAGATAGAAAACAAGAGTTAAATATCATTAATATAATATTTTGATCTTATTGATAATGTATATCCATAATAAACCTAAAAGAAAATGATGCAAGCAACCACCTAATAGTAAATGAGGTAAAATGTCACTTATATACCATTTTATATTATGTTGATATGGTATATCATAAACATAATAACAAACGAACATGCAAACAATCAATGATAGACACTTATCAATAAAAGATCTCAATTAGGGGGTGTTTGGATCCCCAACTTCAAGTGGGTGGAGTGGGCTCTTATAGCTCACTCCATGTTTAGGGATTATAATAATTGAGGTTCTCAACTATTATAACTTACAATTATCTACGGTATTATTATTTCAAATCACTCTTTGTTACGGTGTTTACTATTTCCTACCCAAACTAAAATAGTCTACACTCCAAACACAGACTATTATAATCAACAGACTATAATAATCACCGACTATAAAATAACCAACTCAGCACCCCATACACCCCCTTAGTGATTGGTCTATCAATGATAAACCATGATTATTGATAGATCTATCAGATAAGTCTATTAGTGATAGACCTCAATCATTGGTAGGTATATCACTCGTAGACTAGGTGTATCACTTGTAGACCTCAATTAGTGATAGGTCTATCACTATGACTGATAAGGCTTAAAATTGTGCAATATTTACAAATACTTAAGATTGTGCAAGATTTGCTATTATTTTGTGGTAGATTGTCATATTTGCAATTGTCCCCATTTCTAGTTCACTTTGTTTTGAAATCTAGCAAAGAGAAAAGGAAGGTACAAAATATTCTGCCAATGAAAAGAAACATAGACAAATAGTTTACTCTATAGTAAAATGTATATTTTTATTTATGAATTCATATTGGTCCAATTTTACCCCAAGTCCCAAACGAAGTTGAAAGAACCATAATTCAACTCCAGACAAACAAGTTCAGTTTAAGATTGTGCTGGGCTGTCAAGTTTTCTGAGCACCCCTAAGATTAAAGTTGGCCATCAATTAGAAAAAGGTTACATAACTCTATTATTTCTAATCCAATAAAAAATTATAGAGCTTTTTCATACTCAAATATCCTTTTGAAGAAAAGTAAACCATGTAGGTCCCTGACAATGGCATTGGCTACACTAACAAGAAAAATGTGAATACCATGCATATGTAAGTGCTCATATTATCAAAATGGATTATTAATTATTAAAATATCAAGAAAGGGCGTAGAAGACCCACAAGCATATGAAAGCACCAGTTCCTGCATTTCAGGCTGTCATTGTTTCTTGTATATCATAAGAAACAAGAGCTTTAATACAGAGGAAGTAGATATAATAGAATTTTGATGGCAAATACAACTTAGATATCTATCTAAATAATCTTATAAGCTATAACAAAAAAGAATGAATCCAAAATATTGAGAATGCTGCAAAAGAACAAGAGGGGGAACCTAGAACAATCATACAACAACGAAGCACTAAAAGACCAACCAGGTAAGATTTGTCAAACAGACATCAGTATGAGTAAAACGCTTGTCCGAAGCCCAAGGCCAATTTTCCAGGGTAATCAGAGCATCAACTTTAACCAGGGGTAAATGGAGCAAGTTACTGGGTAAGAGTTTCATATTTAAAGTGATACTAAAGCATTCACTAATTAGGATATTAAAATCAACGTCCTTCCAGCTTAAGATTTGGAAATATTCTGTGCCTCAATATCGGTAATATGAGTAAAATGCTAGTGCGTCCCAAGTCCAAGGCTACTTTAGCCTGCAAAGTAGAGTGCTTGATAACTAATGAGTCTAATTGGAGTTTTATAATACTGAAGTTAGTTTATGACAATTTTTCTTGGTAATCAAACTGAGCAAGTTACTGTGAGACCCCCTATCATCCATACTTATGAGAGGAAGGGCAAGAAGGGTAATTCCTTTATATAAAAGGGAATGTGGAATCGTGGAGTTTGTTATTTTGGCAGGTGGGGATCATTGGGCCAGAGAGGTTTATGTAGGGGTTTTGGAGCCTCTTGGTTGGTGTGGATATTTTGGCTGAAACTTGGAGCTCAAGGAGAGGAACCAGCACTCTCGAACTTGCTGGAAGTTATCTTTTCTTTCTTTGTTGTTCTTGTTATCTTGTTCTAGAGACTTGAGAGTTAAGGGTATTTTGTAATTTTTCTTTGCAATATATATACCCAAGGGAGTATATTTCCCCTGTTTCTGTATCTTGTTGGGTATTTCTGAGAACAGAGAATTGTGGATACCTAACAGTTACCAAGGAAGATTTTCATATTTAAATCAATATTGAGAGTAACATTTGAGTTAGGAATCAAGCTTCCTCTGAATTAAGATATTCAAATCAACAGAATTTGGGAATGAGCTTGAGATTTTAGCAACATTTTGTGCCTAAATACAGGTCATACAAAAATTCCAACAAAATCTTTACGAACAAAGTACTAATTTCATCTAAAATAGTAACAAGAAAGGTGTGGGAAAACATGCCTGATAACGACAAATTACCACTATCCCATTTCTCATTTCTAACACACTGTAGATAATCAAGTAAAGATCTTGATACAAAATCATAAGCACAAAACTGAAGGGAAGCAAAGGCCTCTTGCTTAAAAGTTGGAAAAAAGCTGCTTTGTAAATGAAGGTTTCAACAGTTATTAGACTCACCTGAACTTTTTCCTGAAGAAAAGGGTCTCCAAAAGAACAGTACAGGGGATGATTGCCAATTTCGTCATCTGGTATAGCAATCAATATACTCTTTATTCAAGGACTCGGGAGATAAAAATAAATCAATACTTGATTTCATAATTAAAAATAATTCACGAGAAAATAAAATCACTAATGTTATATAAGTAAGAGCATGCTCAAAGAGAGCCCATTTATTGCTCATATGGTCTAAGAATTCAGACTTGACATTGCATCTTAGAAAAAGAGGATAAATTATAAAGCCATATAACGTATTACACATTCTGCCAACAAATGTGATTTTACCTGGTAGAAGCCTACAGAGTTGAAGCCCAAGCTAAGATTTAGAAGCCCAATTGAGATTCCATTTAGTATGCCAAATCCCATTACAGCTCTTGCATCAAAAGGCTTATGTTCAAACAGTTTCATCAATAGTGCCACATGAAGGGAACAAAATGTAACAAGCAGATGCCAGCTTGTCAACGTAGTGGCTGTGCATCATCAAAGTTCCATTAATGAACGAGTTCACACACAAAGGATAAAGAGCCAAATATCAACAGGTAGCTGATGCTCATAGATTGGTGTAAATAAATAGATGGAAAGGGAAACTCACTCTTCTCATGATAAAATTACAAGAACTGTACACTGATCTAGTTTCAAAAGGTTACAATTTTACTGGAGGCAAGTTACAAGTTGATAATCTGAATGCTAGATCATTTTGAACTGAAATTTTAAAATGTTGTGATCAGACAATACACATAAGAGAGTAGCTCATAGGCTGAAAGACCGACACTACATTTCTTTTATAAACAAGATATATATGGAAAATTTTCATCTTCTCAACCCAATCTTTAACACTCCTCCTCACATGTAGTTTCATATATTAACTTCGATGCACTAGATCTTGCAAATCAATTATAAATATGAAAGTGAGACATACGGATTTCAAACAAGACCTGACTGGATATGATGTTAAATTATTGATGGACCTAAAAGCTTAAGTTGGATAAGGATAAATTGATCTTTTCAAATCATTTTTTTAACACAGGATGAAAGTTAATACTGCATGAATTTACAAAGAATAGAAGTTCATGAAAGATTAGTAATGCACTTCAGTGGCAGGAAACCGAAAGCACAAATAAAACTTCTCCGTTCGGCTTGAAGTGTTCAGTCAAGAATAGATCTAAGTCTAACAAATCCAAGCCCTGGTGGCAAATCTTGCGATCAATGAATGTTTTATGTGAGATGTCCAAGCCTATAAATTTTGTAGATCCAGAAACCAATTCTTAGAAAAGTTAAATGTTCGTGCTCAGTTGTTAGGAGAATAGATACGTCAATATTGCTCACGGATTCTAGTCAAAATAGATGAAAACGAGAAGGCGTGAAATTAAGGGTTTGGATCCTAAATTGAACATATATTTAGCAACTCACCGAACGTAAAACCGAGTGTGCTAATAAGTGCCTTGTTGCATATGACAATCGAGACAGACGAAACCACCGACAAACTCAATGCCCCGATAGTCCCGAGCTGGAACTTCTGGCTGTCACTCATTTTCAGGCTGCTCAGTGTCGAGTCCTGCCACGATCTGGATTCTGCAATTCCACTAACCACCGTCAAAAAAAAAAAAAAAAAAAATCTAAGTAGAGGTATAAACTATGTATACACGAAGAAATATGGTGGTGCTAGCAGAACAAATAGAAATTCATCAAGCATCACCAAATTCGGGCGTGGTGTAATTCATTCATTAACATGAATTAGAAACACGAAAGCATGAAGGAGCAGAATTTGAAAATGAGCTGAAAGAAACACAAAAAAAAGAAGAAGAAAAAGTAATTGAACAATACTGTGAATAAGATCTGCAGAAAAATGGAGGTGGAAAAAACAGATCTACCAGGTAGACAGAAAAGTGAAGAAAAAGAAAGGAACATACCGCGAAGAGACAGATGGAGGGGGAGAGAAGCGTAGGTGTATGCGTTGCGCTAGGAGATTATCTGTAACATAATATTACGCAGAGAAGATTGATTGATTGGAGCAGTCTGCGTGGGCTTTAATGGAGAAGGAAGAACGCTAACAGTTATGACAAGGGAGAAATGGAACGCAGAAGAGCGTTTGTGAATCATAATAACAACACCATAGAATTTAATTAATTATTAATTAATTAATTAGTCACTACTCGCAGTCGTCTCCCTTCCTCTTCTTTTAATTATATTGTAAATGAAAATTGAAATAATGATTTAGATGGTTCTTTATGAAAAACAATTTAATTACTTTTAAGTTGCAAATTTGATTTATGATTTGGAAAAATTTAAATTTTTGTTCTATTGATTTTAAAAGTTTGATAAAATATCATAGATAGTCCATGTGGTTCGATAAAAGTTATAATTTAATTCTTATGATTTGATAAACATTCGAGGAGAAATGGTGTTTGCAAGTATTTTGTTCAAGATCCAGACACAATTTAACATGTGAGCGGATTCGCTCGCAATCTACACTAATCGACACTTGTAATATGAATTGAATTGAACTCTTATTCATCTCACTGTGAAACACCAATAACAGGTTAAGCAATTAAATACATCTTTGTGGTTAATTTAAAATTTAGATAAATAAGCATGTAATTCTATTGACTTTATAGGCAGGGATCAAATAAAATATTATGTTTAGGCTTTCCTCCTATATTGTAACTCTTTTGAAATTAAACTCAACATGACGTGTAAACCCAAATGATCAAGCTAGTTTAACAATAAGCAATAAAATCAATAAAAAGTAAATTACTACCAAGTGTTGAGCCAAAGGATACAAGTCACAACAGTGACAATTTTCTGCAAGTGAAATAAAAATACAAGGACAACTCAAAATTTTACTCTTTTTACACTTATTTTTCTTTATTTCACTAATCATGGCTAAAAACAAATGTTTTACTTGTTTTTACATAAAATCACTCATAATACTATAAAATTCTGACATTAAGTACATACTTTTCATCAATAATTTAAGTTTTTACGACTACATAACTCACCTAAGGTAGAGATATCATGGATGACTGATAATTCCCCCAAGTGAGTTATTAGGCTTAAATTATTGAATAAAAACCATGTCTTTCATATCATATTTGATAACTTCGCAAGTGATCTTATGCAAAAACAAGTCATGAATGTATCTTAGCCTTGAAAAGTGAATTAATGTGAAATATGTACAAAAAGAGTCAATTATCAAGTAATTCTTGTGTTTTTATGTCATTTGTAGAAAACAATCAATACAGTTGAATTTTGGCCACAGGGCTTTGGATAATAGAACAGAGAGTTGCAAGGAAGAGTCAGATTGTGCTCAGGATGCAATTGTATTGCGGCTACAACCTGCCAAAAACAGAAATTCCCAGATTTTTTCAGATTTTTCGAGAGGTAGATTCTTCTCAAATACAATCCAAATCATATCAAACTTGCATTTAATCTATCCAAAACAATTAGGAAAGAGCTGTAAGGTGTTCTAACGAAACTTTTACCCCTTTGAAGTCTATAAAAGACGTCATTTACACTCCCAAAGCAACATTTAACAAGCACAAGCTACCTAGAAATTTTAGTGTTATCTGTCTTATTTTTCTACAAACACACCCAAAGGGCTATTGTTTTGATTCTCTTTCATCTTTATAATTCAATTTCAAGTGCTTGCTTTGAAAGAATAAGCAAAAGGCTATTATTCATCTCGATAGAGAGGACTTAGCTGGATCGAGAGGTAAGATGAAGAGTTTTATTATATTTCCTTTCCATTTTATTGTACCTTTGAATTATTTACAACAATGTAGTTTACATCTTTTTTGCTATTGTTTTACATTCTTTTTGCACTAGTTTTATACTTGTTTCTATCCATTTAATAATATGAGTTTTTACTTTCTTTACAATTTGCGAGCCAAACATCTTTTTGGGATTAAAAAAATATGGATATCTTAATGATGAAATAAAAGCTCCATATGTGTCCCCTCTTATTTGCTCAACACTTAGTTTATGTTTCCTTTTATTGATTTTCTATGTATTGTTAACATAGATTGATCACCTAGGTTGGCATATAATGTTGAGTCTAATATCAAAAGTGTTAGATAATAAACGATTTTCATAAAAACAATATAGAAGAAAAGCCTGAACTATGATTTCGTTTGGCCCCTAGAAATAGGGTAATGCCTATAAGGTCATTGGATTGCATGCTTAGTCATCTAAGTATGAATTAACCATAGAAATATGTGTTTAATTGCTTAGTCTCCTAAAAGTGATTCTCTAAGAGAGCTAAATAGGAATTGAATTTGATTCTTTTGGCTAAGTGTCAATTAGGGTAGATTATGGATGCAATTTGATTGCATACATTAACCTTTCTCGGCTTGAAAAAGTAAAGATGTGGGTGCATCTGAGTCTTCGTTAGATTGTGTCTGATTCTAGTTGAACAGAGTAATTGCAAATGCCAAGTGAGCACAATGTTCATTCTACAGGTTAGAAACTTTCTTTTGAATCACATCTTTTTATTATATCTTTTCACACCACATTTCCTTTTTCTATTCTCTATTGTTTTTTTTTAATGATTTTTAGCGTAACATTTCTTTATTTTCAAAGCACACTACAAATCATATCAATTTTCTTAGTTACCATCAGTTGCAAATTTAGAGAAGATCTTCTTTTGTCTAAAACTGATTATTTATACTTTGTTCCCTTGGGATTCGATATTTGAACTTGTCCATTTGATATCACTTGTAAACGATATATACTTGCACCTAAGGGGCATTTGTTTCACAATCCCAATAATGACCACTGAGGTTCTAATAGTACGGTGAAGGTGATCAACCAAATGTGTATGAATGATAAAAATATGAATAAGTGTGGTCTAGTGCAAGCATACACTATCAACAAGTAGTAATATAGAAAGTATTCCAAACATCGTATCCCAATAGACTATTTATGCAATTCAATATTTTGAAGAAAGAGCTTTTGGATGTAAACCAAGTTGTAATTGGTAAATAAATGGTTTTGAAGTTGTTTTTAAATAATATAGATAAACGATCATAAGAAACAAGGAATTCAAGTCAAGTTTCATCCCATGAACAAACTACCTTAAGCTATGCGGCCGTATCACATCGACATCGACCAACTATGAATTGAAAGCAACTCCTATTTAGAATTGCTTCACAAGTACCCTTAGAAGCCTAAGTAATTAGTTCTATATTTCTATAGGTAATTAGATATTAGATATATTCATGAAATCTCTTAATTCTATGGTGTGCCTTATGTTTAAGGTGATGATGTCCTATGTCTAGGCTTTTAGTCCCGTATTCTTTTGTCAGATCTATTTTTATCTTAACCTTCACAACATTAAGACTTGACTAGCATGTTAATTTAAGTGACAAGTTTAAATTAACAAGATAACATAAGTTCCAACAAAAGAAATAGAAAGTGAGAGTGATGCAATTCGATGCAGTTGTATTAGCTTAAGCTATGTTATCCTTGGGATATCCACACGATCATAATCCCTTAAGAAAATCAGCCCATAATGAAAGAAGAATAAAAATACTTCATTAAGTAAAATTTCATGATTTAAAATATAAAAAAATGATGGAACAACAATAAAATGAAAAGAAAAACAATGTATTAAGAGAAGAAATTTGGAAAAACAATAAATAGGGCATTTGAATCAAGCCAACAAACTAAGGTATCCTCTAGGATGAATTCGATCCTTTTTCAAGGTGAATCCCAATTTACAACACAGTATCATGGGTAAGGTTGACCTAAAGAAGACATTTCTTTAGAGAAACTTTCGTTCTTGAAGAGATTATGGATGACTTTTTGGGTTTTCTTCAAATGAGTGAAGATTCATGACTCAAGAGGTTTCCAACCCTTTATATAGACCAAGTGTTGAAGTTGGTGCCCTAAATCTCGTAGGGTTCTATAGTTTGTAATTATAATGTACAAACATCTTATTTATTTAATAAAATATATGATATTTTATTTCAATTTTAGTTGCATTAACCACAAACCAATAAAGTAAAATCCAAGATTATTTTGTAACTTAAACATATATGTAGAGACATACGAGTGGATCATATTTAAGTGATAACCTAAATGGTCTATAGTAGATGGATAAAGGTGGATACCTTATCCTGGTGACACTACGAGTATGACCCACTTTGTAGATGTTATAATTGTTGTAAAGTGCTACAATTGTGGAGACATATGAGCGGGGATATTCTATACAAAGGAGTTTGTATAAGATCGGACTACGAAATATTTAGTCTCATTATATAACATTGTTCATAATAGAGACTTACATTTCACCAGGATGACCATAGGTGACGTGACCTAAATCCTAAGTGAGTTGTGAACTCTTGCTTATGAAGGCAGTCCTTTGATTTGTATAGGTGAGAGTGGCCAGATCGCCAACTTAATAAGCCTACCATTTTAGGGATTCGTCTGATTTGGGAGTTGGGAACACAACTATACAAGAAATAATTCACTCCTTCCCCAACGTCGGGGTAAGTAGATAAATTGCTCTTTTAAGGGCTGATTTTGGGGCTTGAACAAGGTGGTGTCACACCCTCTTCTGGCCCAAGAGGGGTTTGATCATAATTGGGCTATGATTTATTATCCATAGAGGGATCAGTGGTACTTAGAAGTTAGATGTAACTACAGGAGCAAAATGTAATTTTGGCCCAGCTGTACTTACAGCAATTTGTGAAGAGTCATCGTACTATTGGCTGGTTAAATCCAATAGATACAGAAATATATCTACAGTGCAAAAGTGCAGTTGTTGGTCTTTAGTGGAGTGCCCAACAGTTAATGAATGGTGAACAATTTAATTAAAGAAGTTTAATAAATAATTCACGTAACGTAGAGTTTCAAGCTACAGGTCCATGAGGTCCCATCGGTAACTCAACGAGAATAAATGAGAATCATTTTCTTGGATTAATTTGAATTGTTTAAATTAATTGAGAAATTTATAATTAATTTCATTTTAATTATATATAATATAATTACTGTAATGTATTTGATACATTATTATATAAAGTATATTGAGAGGAAATAAATATTTGAATATGATTCAAATATTAATTATATGAATTGAATTCATATAACTAAATTTAATATAAATGTGATTTATATTAAAAGTTATTGGTGAGAGAGATTTGAAACTATATGTTATATTGTATTTGATAAAATATAGAAACTATAGGTTATATGTTATATTTGATTATAACATATAATTAATATATATATATATTAAGGTAGTTATTAGATAAATATATATTAAATTTTTTATTAAAATAAATAAATAAATTTATTTATTTATTTTAATTTATTTTGAAAATAATTATTAACTCCCTCCCCATTATTTTTCTCCATCACATTAGTAAGAAGTAGGTTAGAATAAAATGATTGTTGTTTCTTCCACATTGAGTTTTTTCACAGTGGGTTTTTGTAATCTTTAGATCATCTCCTCTCTTAAAAAAAAAAAAAAATATTCCCTCTCTACTGAAATAGCCAGATCCCACAAACTCCTGGGTTCTTATTCCAGTGAATACCAAAGTTTCCTTCATGGTGGTGCTCAATTGGAGATCGAGGGATTTTCCATTGAAGAACGGTCTTTAAAGGTAAGGGTTCTTGAACCCAATTTTATGCTTCTACATTTTTTATTTTTGCATGCTATAAATTTCATTTTTTTTAAATGGATAGTTTTCTATTCTTCTTTGTAAAATTCTGTATTTTGTAAATTTTGGAAATTGAGACGATCCTCTTTCACTCAAGGACCTTTAACTGGGTTTCTTCAATTGGTATCAAAGCCAGGCTTTTGACCCAATTATTTTGTCCAAAATTTTGGAATAATTTTACAGTTTTTGGTGGGATTTAATCATTCATGCACTCTGTATAATCATATGATGAATGTTGATGAATATTTTTTGCAATTATGGATGTTTACGGGATTGGGATTTAATTTATTACTTTGAATTTACAAAATTGTTTAGGCCCATGTTTTGGGGCATTAAATCGTAATCGAGTCTGTAATTTTTTGTATTGAGTCGTTTGTGAATTTCCCGACCAAATTCTGGAGAAAACGAGGCGTAATTTGGTGAAGTTTCGAAGGAGTTTGAAGCAGTACAGTGGACGACTATACTGTAGCATCTCAACGCTACGATGTTGCAGACGTTGATCTTCTCTGTAGCGTTGCGACGCTTCGAGACGAAGAGGACGCGTAGTTCGGCCCCAATTCATGCGTAGTTCATGGTCTACTGGTCCGGTTCGGTTTGTGGGTTTTCTGGTTCGAGTTAGTTGGGTTCTTCTAGATCGGTTCATGCTGGTTCGAGTAGTTCGGGGTCTGGTTCGGGTTGTTCAAGGCCCGATTATCTTGTTTTGAACTGGATGGCTATTATCTTATAATAGTTTAAATTATGCATGTTCAAGGCCCGATTTAATTTCTTTTAGGTGTCTAATCCCGGTCTATTAATTGCTTTTAAATTATGCGTGTGATGTATGATTTATAGTTTATTATTGTATGTCATAATGTATGCCATATAGTATAAAATCTCACAATAGGTTATGCATTTTATTTCATGCATCATTTATATTATAAACGTTATAATATATTTTTAATTGCATGATTTAGTTTTATAGCATGCACATGCATCATATAGTATAAATGTTATAATATATAAATGCATGCATTAATAACATATACATGCATCATTTATATTATAAGAGTTATAATATATAGTATGAATGTATGTTTTGAATTATGTTGTTAATAATTTCATTACTTTAAAATATAATTGTTATGTATGTTAGTAATGAAATGAAATTGCATGAAGCATGTCACCGCTGTAAGGTAATTTATAGTTGTTATAAATTTACCTAAGTATGCTTTACTTGCAATGTATGATTTAAATTTATTTCTTTTGCTTATAATAGTTATAACAAAAAGAAATTAGAAATTAAAATAAAAAAATCAAAATTGTATACAAACCTTAGGTTAAAATTCATTTTTTTAAAATATTTTAAAATATGAATCATATAGACCTAAGATCACTTTTCTAATAGATTAGAAATTTAGTTTAATCTTTAAATCGGTTTAATAGGATTAAATTGGTTATAATTAAAAGATTAACATTGTAACAAATGTATCTATATGAGACCTTTTATCTAAGGTTAGTTCTGTCTAGGCTGTGGTATTTAAGCTGACAAAAATGTTACACTCCTACCTGATAACTTACTTGGAAAGGTGAATTAGATAGATTTGTTACGAGTATGCAATGTTTGATTAAAGTTTGTTAAAGTATTTAATAAACCTTAATCAAAATTGTTTAACTATCCAAAGCAAGTATTGTTTTTGGGCAAATTAAACAATCACTTAGTTAAAATCACTAGTCAGATTTTTCTATGTTAATTAACCCTAGGTAAAATGCTCAGTGGGAGGAAAATGAGCTATATGATACTTCATTTTTCCTTTTCACATTTCTCCCTAAGATCTATACTTGGCCTCGTGGCATCTTGAGTGTCCCCCTACGGATGGTGTTTGTATAGATCAATATCAAGATGAATGGATAAAGTGTTTATAGTAAGTGGGAGTAGCATGTGTGACAACACATCCCTCGGTCTCTCTCATTAGTTTGAAGTAAAGTTTCATACATGGGCTCGTGGCACCTTGAGTGTCCCCTCGAATGGCATTTTGCACTTTATTCAAACTCCAGCAATGGATAGGGTTACTTTAGTTTTAAGTCCTAATTGATTTTTCTCTACGATTGACTCATTGGGGCAGAACTTTAGAATCTAAAATGAGAAGTTACACTTGCAAGAAATGTTAAGCGAGTTTAACAATTTCTAGACCGAACATTGGTGACTAATAGTTACAATAACAAGAAGTTATTCTGTCTATTGGTTGAGATTGTCTCCTTCTAGTGAAGGGGCACCTGATCACCCTACGATGGCTTTTATCCTACCTCACTGTAACATCATTGTAAAATAGATGTTGCTTAGGGTACATTAGATTATTTTGCTAAAATTGATAGTTTTTTCTAAGTGGTTTAATGAAAATAGACTAATATAAATAATATTATGATTTCAACAAACTTATTCATCATGACTTTCGCAACTCTCAATTTACTCGCCACTGACAAATTATCGGGCAAAAATTACACGTTTTGGAAAAATATGATCAACACAATCTTAATCATCGATGACGTCCGTTTTGTTCTAATAGAGGATTATCCTCCCATTCCAGCTCTAAATCCTACTCAAAATATTCGAGAAGCAAACGAGCGATGGACAAGGGCAAACGAAAAAACTCATGAGATTATAGAGAAGGGAAGAACAACTTCACAGAAAGGAATTTTTTCTATAAAATTCTTTTGAGAGAGAGAGAGAGATCTTTGTTGTGTAGAGAAGAAAAATGCAAAGAGTGTTCTTTGTTGGGGTTGATGCCCTAAACTCTTATTGGGTCCTGTAGTTTGTAAACACCTATATTGAACAAACGCTTGTGATGTAATAATATGAGATATTTTCTTCACTGTTGTCTATGAAACATGAGATGTTTTATTTGCTTTACCACAAACCAATAAACTAAGATCCCTAGTTGTCGTTGTAACTTAAGCATGTATGTGGAGACATACAAGTGGATCATGTCTTAAGTGATAACCAAAATGGTCTGTAATATATAGATATAGGAGGGAAACCTGATCCTGATGACACTATGGATGCGGCCCGCTCTGTGGATAGTTACAAGTGTTGTGACGTGCTATAGATGGTTTGATCCTAATCATTCATGTGAAGACATGCGAGTAGGGGTGTCCTATACAAATGAGTTTGTATAAGATCGGATCACGAAGTGTTATGGTCTCGTTATATAACGTCGTTCTGACAGAGACTTCACTTCACTAAGATGACCATAGGTAACATGACCTTAATCCTGAGTGAGTTGGGAACTCCTACCTTTGAGGACAGTCCTTTGATTTGCATGGGTGCGAGTGGCCAGATTGCTGACTCAAACCTACCACTTGGGGATTCATCTGATTGAGGAGCTGAGAACTCAGCTACACACGATGGAATTCATTCCTTCCACGAATCAAGGGTAAGTACATAGATTGCTCCCTTAAGGGCTAATTTCAAGGATAGAACGATGTGGCGCCACACACCTTCTCATGGCTCGAGAGGTGTCCACTCATAGTAGAACTATGAGATATTGTTCATTAGAGGGATCGGTGGTATTTAAAGAGTTAGATGTAACTACAGAAACAAAACAATAAATTGGCCCAGGTGTACTTACAAGCATCTGTGAAGGGTTATTATACTGTTGATTGGTTATATCCGATGAACACAGAAATATATCTATGGTGAGAAGAGTGCAACTGTCGATCATTAGTGGAGTGCCTGACAATTAACGGATGGTGGATGTCGTGGCTAAAGAGTTTAGTAAGCTATTCACGTATCGTTGGAGCTTTAAGCTACAGGTCCATAAGGTCCCCTTGGTAGCTCAATAGATTCAAGTTGAGAATCAATTTTTGGGTCAGTTTGAAGTGTTCAAATAGACAAGAGGGAGTTTGATTATATATGATATGATTAAACTGGTTCAATTATATATGATATAGTTGACATGATGTATGAGATACATTAATTGGAGGAAAATGATATAAATATAAATATGATTTATATCAAGTAAAAGAGAAAGGGGACTATGGTTTAAATGTTGCATATGATGTGATATTAAAACTATAGGTTATAAATATAATATGATAAGTATTATTATATTTATTTATAATTAAAACAATTATGAGATAATTGTTGGTGGTTTTCTCCATAATCGTGCGTGAAAATGGGAGGTTTCATTCAGTTTTTCATAACTGAAGGATAAAATGAAAATGGTTTTCATTTTGGAACGGAATTGTAGTATTGCTTCATAAGTTGTACACTGCCTATCATTTAGCTCACGAGAGCCTACACGACAGTCTCAAGTGTTTCATAAACGATCGTGTATACGCGTTGTTTCCTAAACGATCGTGTACACGCGTTGTTTCCTAAACGATAGTGTAACTTTTACTAAGCGATTGCATGCCAGAGCAAGATTCTCTAAACAATTGTCTAAACGATCAACCTGATTTACTAAAAGATCGTAAACCTTTTTCTAAACGATCAAACACAAGTCTATACGATAGATAAAAACCTTTCCCACTTGCTTGGTCGTTGAGTGCGATCGTTCTTTCTTCTTTCCCTCTACCAAATCCAACAGAGCCCACACCTCCTGGATTCTCACTCCGAGAAGACCAAGGTCACTGAGTGGTGGTGTCCTAATTGCTACTTGTTTGTGCAGAAGACTGTTCGTTTACTGAGTGACACCGAGAGATTTGGGTAGACGATTGGGTTACCGTTGCAGCAATAGCGAGAGGTGCTGTTCTTGACAAGAGCGAGAGAAATTTAGAAGAAAAGTTATTCAAAGGAATGTCTCTCGTTTCCTTTGTATTTAAGTTTTTGAAGCATGCCGTAATTTGTTCTTAAATGCATATCTTCTATGTATGTTTGTGAATGCTTGTAATTCTGTCACAATGAATTTGGAACGATCTTGCTTCCGCTCATAGGTTCTCTTTGATAAGAGTCCCTTCATTCTTCACCAAGAACGATGTATGATCTATGTTTCTTCTCTGTAACTTAATAATTAAGCTAGAGAGATGGAAATTAACTAGAGAAGTTATAACTCCCCACGAACATACGTTAGATAACTCCCAATGAGAGTTATATTATTTAGTTTATATATTAAACTTAATTTAATATATAACTTAATTAATTAACATCTAACTAATTAATCAATAAATTAAATATCACATATTTAATTTAAATTATATTTGAATCATATTCAAATATAATCCTCTCTTATAACCTATAATTTAAATATGAATCTTATTCATATTAATTTAACCTATAGTTTCTATATGAATCTCATTCATATATTTAATATTTGAATCTTATTCAAATACATATCTCTCGTGTAATCTATAGTTTTAATATGAATCTCATTCATATTAATTATGTCTATATGAATCTTATTCATATATATTTAATATTTGAATCTTATTCAAATATTTATCTCTCTCATATAACAAAGTACAATTTTGAATCTCAATCAAAATTAACTTTATATCATAATATATTTATATACATTATATTAATTGTATCTTATATAATTAACATTATTTTCCTATTTAATTCATCCAAAATTAGATGATTCTTTTTTTTACCCTTAATGGACTAGCAAGAGGACCTAATTAACATATAGATTAGAAGCTCCAATGATACGAGATTAATTAATTAAACTCTTTAATATAATGGTTGCATGTTCATTAACATAATTAAAGAGTTTAATTAGTCAATGCAAATCATTGGACCTTCTAATTTGTACGTCCATTAAGTCCCTTGCTAGCTCACAATGGGTAAACAAGGACCAAAGGTTTTGAAAAAAATTGAATTGTTCAAATTAAATAAGAGAATAATGTTAATTGTATATGATACAATTAATATAATTTATATAGATACATTGTAATATAAATTTAATTTTGAATGAGATTCAAAATTAAACTTTATAATAAAATGAGATTTATTATTTGAATATGTTTCAAATAATTAATATGAATAGAATTCATATTAAAACTATAGGTTAATAAATATGAATGAGATTCATATTAAAACCATAGGTTATGAGATAGATGTGCATTTGTATATGAATTAAATGTACATTTAATTAAATATGAGATATTTAATTTAAAATACATTAATTAATTTGATTAATTAAGGGTTGTCTTCAAATATAGGAAAATGAACTAAAATATTTACAACTAATAGCAAAATATCATAGTCTATCTGTGATAGTCCACGATAGACAACAATAAATTACTATCTGTGTCCATTTGTGTCATGATAGACAGATAGTAGTCTATCGTGATCTATGGTAGTTTATCGTAGATTGACTGGGATATTTTGCTATTAGTTATAAATATTTTTAGCAGTTGTCATTTAAAATAATTTCCTATTAATTAATTATTTATTTTAATTAAATGATTTTCATTTCATTTTAATTAAATAAATGTGAAGTGGGTATTTTTTTATTTGAAAAACCAATCCCACTTCACATTAAAGGAAGGTGGGAAGTTCTTCTCAAAGATTTTAGTGATTGTAGAGAAAAACATCTTATTCTTCTCCATTAATCTCTAGAAAAGGTTTCTCTAATTTTTTTTTTAAAAAAAAACTCCTCCACTCTAAAAAAAAATCAATTCCCTTTGCTCTTTTCCAAAAGTCGATTCCCACAAACTGGTCCTTGCCAAAAGAATAGTTGGAAAAAGGAATGGATTTTTTTAAAGAAAGGTTACGTTTCTTCTTCCTTCTAATTTCATGCTTAACTAGTACATATTGATGTATGTTTCTTCTTTTCAATGTTGTATTTTTAAAACAAAATTGAAGCAAAGTGATCACTCGTTTCCATTGTGGGATTCGATCCCTTTAAAAAGTTCATAACTCACTGAGGATTGAGGTTGAGTTACCTATGTTCATCCTATGAAATATTAATCTCTTCAGTCATCACTGTTGTAAAGAGAGATTAGTCATTTCTTGGTTCGGTCTTATACAAACTTTTTGTATAAAATACCTCCACTCGCATATCTTCAAATGAATGACCAAGGTCATATCCTTTGTAACACTTTACAAATGTTGTAACAATTACAAAGTGAGCCATATTTGTAGTCACCAAGATAAGGCACCCAATTTTATCCATATACTATAAACCATTTAGGTTTTACTTGAACATGATCTACTTGATGTCTACCACATAGTGTTCAAATTTCATAAAATAACCTTAGATCTTTCTTTAATGGATAATAACATATAAAATAACCAACCATTATTTCAAACAATATATTAACTACGAGACTTTAGGGCATACATCCCAACAATCTCCCACTTCCACTAAAGTCATTGGGACATAAGCCGATGAGACATGTATCCTAGGGTATACTCTATACCCAACATGCTCTCCCACTTGCCTTAACTCACTAGAGACATGTCTCGTAGTCCTAAATACTTGAGGAGATCCTCTCACACTTTAGCCTAGAGAATTCTTTTATATAATTCAAACTGTTATGTCAATAAATTCCATTTGGTCACCATCATGATGTTCCTCTCACTTTGTTTGTATTCCTATAACTTGGTGTTTATAAGTATCCTCATACTTAGTCCTTACACCACATTATCTCATAAAGTGGATAGACTAATTCATATCTAAAACAACTTTCAAATGTTTAAGGATATACCATGGCTATGCAATTTATTGCTTCACAAGCAAAAATATTGCCTTGTAGTTTAATATACACTACTTAGGATAAACATGGATTTCTCTAAACCCTATATGAGACAATGTATCTTCAATAAAATCTTAAACTTTATACATCGACGTCCCATAATTCATAAGTTCTAATTTTCAAACTCAATGGTCATTCCATTGATTTAACTGATATATTTAACCAATTTGTATATTAAATGTTAACGAAGTCTCATGTAAGAATTACATCTCTTCAACACTTGAGTTCTTAGAAAACGAATTACATCTCTTCAACACTTGAGTTCTTAGAAAACTCTTCCTTAGACATATTAACTTCATTTTAGAATTATACGCTATCATTCCATGTGAAGCTATTGCATCGAACATTCAACAACTTTGTAAATGTAAAATGCATGGTAACGTCATGTCCTCAACATCTCTATATGGACAACTAATACACAAAATCACTTCAAATCAACTATTTAAGATTGGTTAAATAGTCAAATTTTCATACTGATTTTTACTTCGTTCATAATGAGTAAATATTAATATAAAATAGATAAATACTCATTTTTTTCATTTTCTTGTTTGTACAAGAATGTTGTCATTGTTTAAAGTCATGAGTTATGATACTATATCAAACCCTTCTACTCAAAGATCCTAATTGTGAAATTCATTTCTCAAATGAACATCATAACTTTGCAAACTTTTTGCAATTCAACCTTTGAAATTTTGGTTAATTTGTGTAGATGCATTGAACTTATTTTCATAAAAGAATTGATTTTTTTTACATATCTCATATGCAACAATGAAGCAAATAATGCATAAAGACCCTATTATAGTAACTAGTGTGGAAATTGACTCACAGGCTATTTTCACCCACCAGTTCCATCACTGGTTCTCACCTTACACCAATAATCTTACTTTGAAGATCTCTATCTCCAAGTTCTATATTCTTAATTTTTTTTTTTTTTTTTTGTAGATCCATTCATATCCTATGGGTTTTTCCCATCAAGAAAGTCTACAAAAACATACTGAGATTAAATACATAAACTTTATCTCAAGTTTTATGATCATGACATAATTCTTTTATCAACACCCTTCAATTCTTGTTATCTAATATAACAACGTTGACGTCCAATAAGTCATAGCAAAAGCTGAGTCATTTCATAACTCTCCCACTACTTTTGAGGTTTATAAGTTTTCATCTTATCATCGAATATGACAATGTAGACTTCAAGTAAGCTTTTGTAAAGGTTGAGTTATCTCATAACTCTCTCACTATGATGAAGACTTATCTGGTTGACCATTAGAATTTTACTATGATGAAGACTTATCTGGTTGACCACTAGAATTTTACTTTCAAATGAAAATAATAGTAAACAACACTTGTTAACTATTAAGTGGTTTTACTCGAAACTAGTTCATCAACACAACTTAACCCTTTTACAGGTTCACAATCTTTCATTTGACATTCCTAATAAAATCAGTATTTGTCACACAAATACATTATTTTATTTTGGAGGTACAAAAGGCCATTTTACAACTCCTTAAAGACTACCTACTTTTAGGTGTATTTTCGAACATTTGTTTTGCCAAGCTTGTTTGTTAAGGGTTCATTTTGACACAAGTATCTGAACTTACCCAAATACTGAAATGTCGTAAGTCAGTTTTACGAAATTTTCATAATCCAAAGCTATTTATCAAACATTTTGGAGGAAACAATATTCAAAGTTGTAATCTCTATTACATGTCCTTAGTGAAGTCTGGCATTAGTATAATTTTCAAAAGATTAGGATCATGTTTAACAAAGTACTAAACATGCACTAAGTTTAACAAGACCACATTTCTCACGTAGCAACACAATTTCATCCAAATTGTATCTAATGCTTGAAGTTGAGATCTAATCTCATTTTCATCAATTAGGCATAGTACAATAAATTTCATGTACTAATCATTATGATCTGATCATAATATTACAATAGAGTTGCTTAAATGATAAGACTTTAGTCTAATTTCTTTTGAACATTTCAAAGAAAATAAAACTTAAGTTGCATTAGATTAAGATACTTTTACTCATAAATATTCATCAATCATATTAATGATTTTTTACTATGTCAGACTTACTCTTTCAATTTCTATACCACTTGGGTCAAAAGCATAAGTCCAATAGATTCTTTGGCCAAATAGTCTTATCTAATTAGGTTAATGACACTCTTACATGGAAAACAAGACTTTTGATAGGTAACAATAATTTAACACCAACTCCTAGAGAATTAACCGTAACTATAATTTAAATGCTAAAAACATGTATCCTTTTAGGAGAAAAAAATTTGTCTTTCTTTCTAGATTCATTAATCTTTACTCTCTCTTAGTGTAGAATTCAGATGTGTTAACTTTTAACAGACAGAAAAATGTATTTATTTAAAGCTGAATATATTTTCAAACAACTTTTGAAAACATGTCTTATCACTAAAAACCATTCATACTCTATGAATTATTTAGTAATAAAGCCTGAAGAAATTGAATTTTTCTTATAGTGATAAAAGTACCATATTTAGCATAAATAAATGACATTTTAATGTCTTCCACAACTTTAACTGAGATGAGCTTTCTGTTGCCAACTAATAGAAGCTATTCTACTTATTTAAGTATTTGCCAAGAAACACAATTTAATTGTAATGAAGACAAAAAAAAAAATTAAATAAATAAAAAAAAAATAAAAAAGAAAAAAAAGAAAAGAAATCTGATCGTGAATCCTTATTCAACTATCAAGCTGAGAGTCTCTATTCCCCAACAAGAGATTAGTAAATCAAATTTACTTTATTCTTATTTGTCTTCCTTTTGAGGTAAAATTTTTCATCGTGTGACATCCTATGCTAATTTGGAACTTTTTCCTTATTAGCTCTAGTCACTGAAAATTTTCTTGGACTCAGATAATACTTAACTTTTGAGATCATTTAACTTCTCATGACTCTAACCTATATGTTTTTATCATGACTTTATCTTATAATCCAGACACATCATACATTATCTAAATGATAAAAGTAAGTTATCAGTTCACTTACAATTCATGAACACTTCATGAATTGACAACACCCTTTTGAGAACATTTCCCAAATTAGAGATAAATATTAAAATTACACTGCCACTAAGTGTTGATGACATTTTTTCAGGTAACTTATTTATAAACCTTTTGACTTATATCAGTAATTAAGAACTAAAACTCTCGAGAGAAATTGACATAACTTTAAAATATATAAAACATGTTATTTAACTATATGTATTCTTTTATCCATTCTAATTTAGCATAGAAATTAAAAAATGAACCCAATAGATTTGTTATGAATCTTATTCATATTAATGTAAAATTTCTATTGCTATGATACTCCAATGATGTAGAATAAAAGCCACTGTAGGGAAATTAGTTACTCTTCACTTAATTGAGACATTTTCAACCAAATATTACACCAGAATTGTAAACCCTTCAACCTATTTTACTAGTTAATCATCTTTAAGTCCCCTTAATTATGTGTTTAATTACCCGAGTATGTGTTTTAATCTTTGTAAGCATGTAGTTATACTATTTGTAATAGTTGAAACAATATGTACGCTATAATGAGTATGCGTGTGAGGTAGAGATGAGGAAGAATTTTATAAGTCTTGAAATGGGGTGCTCTCAGGTAGTAAAGGGAAACCAACACTTAGACAAAATTTGGGAAAGCTAAGGTAGATGAAGGAAGGTGTGACGCCAGGTTGAAAGAGGAGTAGGAATTTGTCTATGTGCTAGAAGTTGTGCTATTGAGCAAGGTAAGAGAGCTAACACTTAGAAGGGAATAAGAAATGTAGAAGTGAGGACGCACGAACGATTGTAGGCTTAAGAGCCTAAGGGTGGAAATTGACTGAGTCTAAAAGAAGGTATGCGTCAATGACTATATGGAGGTTAGTAAAGGCCTAAGGTGGACAGCATATGGCCAGTTGGGGGTGCCTAAGTGAACGCATGGTTGGCAAGGAGTGCTTAAGGAATGAGAGGTTAAAGCAGGCATCGATGAGTATCATCAGTGTATGCATTGGTTAGTGATGCATGGAGCTAGAGTGTGCAGTGTCTGTCGTGGTATGCATTGGTCAAGGAGGAAGGCTAACGGGACGCCAACTTGAGCATTGTACTTAAGCATTCAGCTTAATCACTTAATTAGTAGGCTAAGTGGAATGTTTAGAAGCCATGATAATGGGTTAGTGTGTCAGCTGTCATATTAAGAAAGCTCTATAAGCATTCATCCTTAGTATAAAAGGAGAGTTTGAATTGAGGTGCTTGGTTTGGGCATTCTACTATACCTAAGGAAGGAGAAGTTCTACCAACTTGAAGT
Source organism: Benincasa hispida (assembly GCF_009727055.1). Lineage (NCBI taxonomy): Eukaryota > Viridiplantae > Streptophyta > Magnoliopsida > Cucurbitales > Cucurbitaceae > Benincasa > Benincasa hispida. The sequence goes on along the minus strand of NC_052356.1, from coordinate 14,781,430 downwards.
TTGAACGTTGAAAAAGTTGAAACAGGGCTACCAGAGGAAAATTTTCTATGGAATTGAGCTGAAGGTTGAGGAATTTCTTTAAGTTTTCAAGAATCTTAGGCTATATGGATGATTGAAAAAGATTGATAAGTTCCAAGCTCGTGAAGAAGAATCAAAGGCTAGAATTTTAAAGTAAGCTAGTTAAGACGTTTAGGGATAAGTTCTTAGAAGGAAATCTCATAAGATTAAGTCGGGAATTTAAGTTATTCAAGATAAAAATGAAATTTAGAATTTTGGTTGGATGAACAAGCAGGCAGCTGTAACCCATACATAAGCAAGCAGTTGACTATAAAGGCTAAGTGTGGACAAGCATCCATCACATAGGCGAGACAAGTACGTTTTAACGCCTAGGAGCCTCTTGTGTGCAAGCTGCCACCCAGGTAGTTAGTCGCAAGGTAAGAATTTAGTTAAGTATGGTAATGCATTAAATAAAATATACTGAGGATGCATCGAGCAAAAAGGGGAATAAGCGATGCATCAAACTAGGTTTTAGGCTTAACATACATTACCTTGAATAATAAGTTAAGTTCGAGAGGGAGTTAAGGCATTAATCAAAGACTCTTGTTATTCTTAAGACAATGGATCCTCAATGCCATCATCTGGTATGACGACCTAAGTTTCAGTTAAACCCAAGTAACGGTCAAGTTATGCTACAATCCTCCCACTTCATCGAGGCACTCTCAACGACTGAGAAGAATGAGACTAACTTGAAGTGTTAGTCCCTTCATTAACTCTTGATGAAGGATCGATATCATCATCAACAACTTTCGTTGATTCTTCAGTAGCTTCATTTAATACTAATTTGTTTGTGGTTTATGATCTCTCATATGGTCTTTTTCCAAGAATGTAGCATTGGTCGATACAAACACTTTGTTTTCTTGTGAATCGAAGAATAGACCACCTCTCATTTCCTTAGGGTAACCAAAAAAGTTGGCATAATCTTGAACGAGGTTCCAATTTCTTAGGATTTGACACTAGCACATGTGCTGGACAATCCCAGATTCTGAAGTAGCGCAAACTAGGTTTACGCCCCCTCCATAACTCAAAAGGTATTTCAGAAACACTCTTTGAGGAAACGTGTTTCAAGATATGAACTGCGGTCTCTACTACATACCTCCAAAACGAGCTAGGCAATTGAGCATAGCTCATCATAGAACAAACCATGTCTAACAAGATTCTATTTCTTCTTTCCGATACATCGTTTTGTTGAGGTGTACCAGGTGTTGAGAGTTGAGATTGGATTCCATGTTCTATTATATAGTTTTGGAATCTTAAATCTATGTACTCTCAACTTCGATAAGATCGAAGTGTTTTAATAGTCTTACCTAACAGAGTTTCTACTTCTGCCTTATACTCCTTGAACTTTTGAAGGGCTTCAGACTTATGTTCCATTAGATATAAGTAACCATACATCGAATAATTATCTATAAAAGATATGAAGTATGTGTTCCTCGAGCTATTATATTCATTAGACCACAAAGATCCGAATGTATGAGCATTTAGGGCTCTTTGGCTCTATAACCTTTTTCACTAAAAGGTCTTTTAGTCATCTTACCTTCAAGATAAGATTCATATGGAAGTAATGAATCACCTTCTAACTCACATAGAAGTTCATTCTTTACCAATCTCCCGATCCTATCGAGATTAATGTGATCTAATCTTAAATGCCAAAGATAAGTATTAGGATATTTGTAATAGATAGTAGAATAAGAGAAAAAAATCTTAAAATATATTACATCTTTAAAATAGGGACAGTTGCAAATATAGACATTAGACCCAAAGTATTAACAGATATAACATAATGTAAATAAAATTGTAAATATGGCTAAATTTAAATAGTTTATCAGTGATAGACCATATTATTGGTATGAGTCTATCAGTGATAGACCATATCACTGGTAAGAGTCTATCAAAGATAGAAGTCTATCGCTGATAGACTTGTCTATATTAGCAATTTTTTTAAAATGATGTTATACGCTTGGTTATTATTCCTAAAATGCTACCAATTGCAATTACCATTTAAAATTTACAAATATGGATGAGTTGACTAGTCAAACTTTGAATTTTTTTTTTAATTTCCAATTTTGTCTTCCCTTGTCTTGTCTTATTGTACACCTTGTTTTTTTTTGTCTTTTATTTTCTTTCATTTCTTCGATTTTTGTTTCTTCCTTCCCCTTTTTCATTTTTTTCATTTTCTTTTATCCGATTTTTGCTTCTTTCCTTTATTTTTTATTTTCTTTTATTTCCTTTTATTTCCCTTTGTTTTTCTTTCCTTTATTTTTTATTTTCTTCCATTTCCTTCTTTTTTCCCTTTCTTTTTTTTTTTTTTTTACTTTTTTTAAATTTCTTTTCTTTATTCGGTTTTTGCTTATTCCTTATTTTTATTTTTATTTTATTTCCTTTCTCCGATTTTTGCTTATTCCCTTTTCTTTTTTTATTATTTTCTTTTCTTTTCTTTCACAGACTTTTGGTTTCTTCCCTTTCTTTTTCTTTTTTTTTTTTAAAAAAATTTTTCTTTCATTTCTCTGGTTTTTTCTTCCTTTTTTTTTTTTTTTTTTTTTCTATTTAACTTTCTTTCCTTTCTTTAGTTTTTGTTTCTTCTCTTTCTCTTATTTTTAAAATTTTTCTTTTATTTATTTGAATTTTTTCTTCTTCCCCTTTTTTTCACAAGAATTATGAGGTTGAGTTTCATACCCAAGACTTGAAAGTACTCAATTCATAAATGACTTAACACCAACAAGCCAATCATCAAGTCTGATTATTATAACAAATAATAAATATAAATAGCAAATGAAAGTCTATCAGTGATAGTCACTGATATTTTCTATCATTGATAGCTTAATCCTTGATTACATTTTCATAGTTAATAGCCATTTATAGAAATCTATCATTGATAACCAACCTAGTGAATTTAATTAATAAAGTTGAATCTCGAATTAAAATGTAAGTGAAATGCCTAGAAGTTATCACTAATAGCATGTTTATCAGTGATAAAAGCTATCATAAAAAAGAAAAAGGATTTATAAATGTTTAGGAAGGACAAGAAAGGGACAAAAAAGTTTTCATTGGCTATGATTGATAGAAGCTACTACTAATAGCATGTTACCAGTGATAGAAGCTAATACTAATAGCATGTTATCGATGGTAGAAGCTACTTGATAGCACGTTATCGGTGATAGAAGCTGCTTGATAGCACGTTATTGGTGATAGCATGATAACAGTGAGATCATTGATAACATTTTATCAATGATATTATCAGTAAAAGAAGCTATCACTGCTAACCACAATATGAGTGATTTTAGTGATATCGATGATAGAACTTAGGTGATATCTATATATCGAGTTTCTTTCAAAGGTGATAACCAGTTATAGAAGTCTATCATTGATAGCCTTAAGTGTTAATATTTCAAGGTTGATTCTAATTGATGAAAGTCTATTAGTGATAGCGGCTGATAGCTGCTATCAGTGATAGCCATGATAAAAGATTATTAGTGATAGCTACTGTGGTAATCAAAGTCATTGGTCTTCTTTCAAAATTTATCACTATTTATAAATCTATATTGATGCCACTAAGAACCTTAAGTATTGATATTTCAAGGTTTGATTCCAATTGATGAAAGTGAATCAATGATAGCTACTGATAATTGATAGCAAATTAAAAGCTAATATTTCAAGATTGTATTAATTTTTCTCAAATTGAAAGTTATCGCTGATAGAAACTATCATCGATAATAATTGATAGAAGCTATCAGCGATAGCAGTTGATAGCTGTTGTCAGTGATAGCTGTTAATTTGAGAAAATTGGGAAAGCAAAATGGTGGCTAGGTGTCACAATCGCACTTTCTGAGGCTTCACTTAGCGATTGTGCGGCACTTGTTCCCGCTCATGAACAAGTCAGCCAAATTGAATACGAACAACCGATGGCACACCGAGTGCCTCTCACAACCTCCACCCCCATTTTAGAGAAACGATTTTAGAAAACGGGTTTGGAGAAAAGGTTTTCGCAAACAGTTTGATTATATGAATAAAGAGAGAAAAATTGTAGTACGCTAGAAAGCAATAAGTAATAACAATAACTTTATAACATACTACTCCAGGTATGGGGAAATGATGGTTAGTCTTATCCCCATATAGTGCATTTTGAACAAATACCAGCCGCTACCTTTGCATATGGAAATGGGTGAGCAGTCACTCACTAAGAAAAGTACATATAAACCTAACTACCTAGCAAAAGAAAATACATAGGATGAAAGCATAGTAAAAAGAGGTGGAGGCGGTCATGTGGCCATAGGCAACACGCCTTGAACAAGCATGACTGTGACATTCTCTCCCACTCAATTGGTTGATATCCCCATCAACCGACTCTGCTTGAACTCAGCATATTGTTGAGCAGCTGCCTTTGAGGCCTTCCATGCACTCCCAACGAACTTCTCTGTCTTGGAGGATTCTCCACTTCTTCAGGAACTCTTCCCAGCTTGGTCCTGGTCTTTCCACTCTGTCGCTCTTTCCTGTAAGTCTCTCGTGGCTTCTTCTCCTACCATTCTCTTCGTTGTGGCCTACGGACGGGTCACCATTCTACATCTCTCCTCGGCATGATTGGGATGATAGGGTTTCAGTCTACTTACGTAGATGACAGGATGAATCTCCATTCACGATGGTAACAACACCCGATAAGATGTTCTCCCAACCCTTTCGATGACTTCCACTGATCCCTTAAAGTTTCTCACGAGGCGATGTTCTCTTTGATCTCAACTTTAAAACTATCCCAAGCACAAATTTACTCGAACCCAGTCTCCTAGTAGGAACTCTCAATGTCTAGGCTTCATTCTTCTTCTTTTCCTCCTCTTTGGAGTCGGGGACTTGTGTAAACTGTCCGGTTCAACAACACGACACTGCTTCAAGACATGCAGAATGTCTTGGGGGGCCTTCTACTTCCGTGGTTTCGACTGACTCGGGGGTAAAGTCCTTCTCCAACTAGAGGGCCGAGATCATTCTTATCCCCTTCGGCCTTCTGATCTTAGCATGCATAACGGTGGGCATAGACCGGTGATCACTAAACACTTGGTGAGGGTATTGGTATTACCTTGTGCTCAAGCAAGAACTCTATTCCCAACACCACATCAAAGTCGTCCATCTTAACGATCACGAAATCGGTAGGGTCACTCCAGTTCCCCAACTTTACGACTGTTCTTTTTCCATTCCTATAATCGGAAAGCATAGTAAAAAGAAGTAGAGGCGGTCATGCGGCCATGGGCAACACGCCCTGGACAAGCATGACCGTAACATTACCGTGACATAGAGCCTGTCTCTTATACACATCTAGATGTGTATAAGAGACAGATCTATGGTTGACCCAAGCATCAACATACATCAGTCTGCCTCTGTGGGATCCCTTTTCTTCTCCTACATCCTTTTGGAGGGCAGCTAAATATCCCAGGGCCCCAACCCGTGGGGTTCTATCTTCCTCTGCTTGTACATTCTCGTCTTCTACCTAAACAACTTTGCCTTTCCAGTCCAAAGCTAATGAGGCTTGGAAAGCATTAAAGACGGCTCGTTCCGGAAATTCGCTCGCCTTGTGCGGACCCTTGCATATATAACAGAATAAAGGCCGATAAAAATTCTTCTGATTCTGCCCCCACCATGTATTTTCAGTTGTCTACTGAGGAGTTCTACTATCTCCATTATTGTCTTTATCTCCCCCACTGTTTCTCGATGGGCTCGAACCGTTGCTCTTTCTCCCCTTATTAGGGGATCTCGAGTGTTTGCCTCATCTCTTGAGATTCATCAATCAAGTCAAATAACCGTTCAGTCATTGCGTATGCGGCTGGGAGATCTTGTATTCTCTACTCGTACAGTTTTTTTTTTTTTTTTGCCCACGATTTTAGGCCTTCGATAAAACAGAAAAATTTGTCTTTTTCGGGCATGTCTCTTATGTCCAACATCAATCCGACAAATTGTTTCACGTAGTCCCTAATAGTATCAGTATGTTTCAATTCCCGTAGCTTACGTCTTGCCAAATTCTCAACATTTTCGGGGAAGAACTGAGAACACAACTCTTGTTTCAGTCTCTCCCACGTGTCGATGGTACACTGTCCCTCTTGGACATCCATGAAACGGGACCTCCACCATAACTTGGAATCATCTACTAGGTGTATCGTCGCTAGGGTGATCTTTGACTCTTCAGTCGTTGTGTTGTAGCCCTGAAGTACTGTTCTATGTCAAAGATAAAATTTTCTAGCGCCTTTGCGTCGCGAGCCACACAGAAGAGCTTAGGCTCGGGTACTTTNGTTCTATGTCAAAGATAAAATTTTCTAGCGCCTTTGCGTCGCGAGCCACACAGAAGAGCTTAGGCTCGGGTACTTTTACCCTGTTGAATTGGGCTACACCCCGACTGAGGCTTGATTTCCCACCACTCTCATGATGAGGTTAATTTTTGTACTAATGTCTGCAATCTTTGCCTTAATGACCTCGATGGTGGCTCGAAAGTCCTTGGACATTTCGGTCACCATCTGAATGATCGCTCTCTACGAGCTATCTAGTTCTTTGACACGCTCTTCTATCAGGGCAACAGAGCCCGACAAACCCTCCTCATGCTCAAGAGGCCTATCCATCATAGTTTTTGCCTCTAGGGTCTCAACCCTTGTCAACAATTCCCTAACGGCATCCCGTCTAAGCAGCCAGCCACCGCATCAATTTCATCGGCCTTGTCGGCGACTTCTTGTAACCAAATCTCTAGAAACCGAACCTGATCAGGGACTTCTATTAAATTGAACATTTTCTCTTTAATCTCGACCAATCGGTCAACATGGGACTTTCCCAACTACTTCGTAGCAGACATGATCACAAATTCTCAACTCTACGAGCCTACTTGGCTTCACTTAGCGATTGTGCAACATTTGTTCCTACTCACGAACAAGTCAACCAATTCGAATACAGACAGTTGATGGCACACCAGGTGCCCCTCGCAACCTCCACCCCCGTTTTAGAGAAAACAGTTTTAGAAAACGGGTTTGGAGAAAAGGTTTTCACAAACAGTTTGATTGTAAGAATAGAGAAGAGAGATTGTAGTAGGCTAGAAAGCAATAAGTAACAACAATAGCTTTATAACACACTACTTCGGGTATGGGGAAGTGATGGTTAGTCTTATCCCCATATAGTGTATTCTTAACAAAAACACATCCCGTTACCCTTGCATATGGAAATGGGCGAGCGGTCACTCACTAAGAAAAGTACATATAAACCTAACTACCTAGCAAAAGGAAATACATAGGATGAAAGCATAGTAAAAAGAAGTAGAGGCGGTCATGCGGCCATGGGCAACACGCCCTGGACAAGCATGAGCGTGACACTAGGCATGGGTTTTTTTAGTCTTTTACCATTTTTTGATCTATATATGCAATTATTTTATCCTTGCACTACATATTCTGTTATTTTGGGCTTGAATTCTATTTATGCAACTAGCCCTAAGTATTATTGTTACTTGGAGAAATTCTTTACTTTTTAGTTTGAGTATTAGTAGTTTTAAGCATCTCATGATTTAAAAGTGATATTGTTTCGGTTGGTCTTAACACATACATTTGTTTTCTAGTTTTGCTGAACAAATATGTACACCATTTTTCGAAATGAACGCTTCATTATATGAAAAATTTATGGAATACAACTGTTCAATTAAACAGGAAATAGATACTAAGCTCCTCTTCATTTTAGGAACTATATATAGATTTTCTATAAAAACTATTTCCAAAAAACAACCTTGCAGCTCCCACTGCACAAGCTGAAATGGCATCTTCAGTTCCAACCTTGAGCGTCATTTCACCCTTAGCAAGCTGTTGGAAAGAGCTAGTTCCCTGTAAAGAAGAACAAAGATGATTAGTGGCTCTTGAGTCAGGTATCCAGGCATTGTGGTCATTTTCCACTAAACATGTTTCTAAAACAAGTAAATCATATTTACCTTACTTTTCCTTCTTCTTCTCAGCAAGGTACTATGGGCAGTTCTGCTTCCAGTGACCTTCTACATTGCAGTAGAAGCACTTTCCCTTGTTAGTCACCTTGGCCTTTCCCTTACTCTTCCCAGCAGAGGGAGCCTTCCCCTTTCCTCTTTTTCTTCTTTTGAATCTTCTTAAGACCAAAAGATGAGGGTACAAATTTAGTTCCTAAGGATGAACCCTTATGGAACTTTCTGGAATGGACAATATTTGCCTCTTCTTCTACCAGACCCTTACCTTTTTCATAAGAGACTGGTAGGTTTATAACTCATTCAAGAGAGTCATTATGGTGTACTGGATTTTATTCATAACCGCATTGCTGCAGAATTGAAGAAAGCTTTTTAGGAGAGATTCCAAAATAAAAGACACCTGACTTTGCTCGCTAATGACGCCTCGTTCATTTTAGCCATGTTGAACTGGACCATCAGGACGAGAACATGTTCTCTAACTGATTAGCCTTCTTTCATACGTTCATTATAAACGTATTTGAGGGTCTTGTGCTTGAACTGAATGGATGGTTACCTAAACATACCCTGGAGGGCCTCCATAATCTTATGAGCGGTTAGCATGACCTCATGTTTCTTGTTGAGTACTAAGACAGACTCGCCAAGATATAGACTTAAGCCTTTTCATTGACTTTTATCCAGCGGCATATACATCCTTAACAATTAAGTTTGCATTACGAACGGGGACCTGAAGACACTCCTCAGTTAAGAAAAACTATAGATCATCTGTAACTAGAATTGTATTCAAGTTAGATTTTCTCATCTTGTAATTCTCTTCGGTTAGTTTTTCATTTTTAAGTAGGGCAATAATTGAGGAAGACATGCTGAAAAAAAACAAACAAATGACCGTTTTAGCTATCTTTGCCTTAACCCATCACAAAAAAATATCCAATCAGTTCAGCAAAAAACAAACAATTATAGAATCCTAAATAAACTATTGATTTGATTTTTGCAACGATACTTCAGAAGTTTAGGACAACAACCATCGAAGGGAGATTAGCTATCCCTCCTCTGAATTGAGACTATCTCAGCTAATTACTAATTCCAGAATAACTCTTATTCCTATAGCTCCTAGCTACGTTAGTTTGGTCAAGGATTCATTAACTCGCTTAATTCATCCTGTAGTGTGACCCTTTCATTTTCGAATTTCAGAGGTATGCTTCAACAAGCTATTGTTAGGAAAGACAATTATTGAAAATTAACCTACGAAATCCTATTCATTTCTAGAGTTTGCTTTGTTCCGAAACCTATAATTAGGCACTCCGAAGGTCTGGTCGCTCTAAGACAACATGCAGGCAGATCATAAGAATCTCACGATGCAAGCTAATGAAGGAGATTGTAAGATACGTTGACACGTGTCCTTTTCTCACTTACTATGAACATTTCCCCTATTCATCTTGATATTGACCCATGTAAACACTTTTCGAAGGGAGTCTGCGCTCAGGGCGACACGAAGCCGAGCAAGGATCTCACGGTGTGAACTCTTATGGACGTGAGAGCTTAAAAATGGTATATCATATATACCATTTTTCTCCCACTAAAATGTTTTAATTATCTTAGGATTTTGTTATACTTAGCTAAATTCCAGCTAATGAATCTGTCTAAGTTTATGCTTATTATAACTCTTATAATAATGTCTTTATACTAAAGTTCTAGGTGTATTGAACTATTTAATTTACCTAATGACATTTCATGCCAATAGGATCTCGGTTAATTCAACTTAGGTTCTGATCTAGTTCCCAGTTAGGAGATGCGTAAACCATCAACTTAAATACCTCCAGTATCACATCCCCTCCCAGTTTACCTCCTTACAGTGACGGTAGTAGTTACCGACCTACTCGCTAGCACTTATTACCTATCTTGCCTATATAACCTGTTTAAAGCCTTGCTATGCAATTACGACTTAGCGGCACAAAAATCTATAACTTGAACCAACAAAAGCAACTTATGTACAAACTTAGAAATGACAAACAAAACATACATCCAACAAAAACACAAGAACAGATACAATGGGTCCCAAAACATGTTCACTAGTCTCTGACTCCCCTCAACATGTGTATATTATTTACAAGTTTTAACCTAAGCTTTCTCCTTCTTAGCCGAGTCTTAAGTGGTAAGCAACAGTAGGTTCAACCTCGAGCAATCTAATCGCTACCTGAGAAAAAGAAAAACATTGGGAAATGATGAGCTGGTTGCCCAGTGAGTGACTTATAGAAAAAAAAAAAAAGAAGCTCGTCTCATGCCTTTCATACACATATTAAACATGAAAACATGCTGAAATCAGACTTAAGCAACTTCCGTGGAAACATACATTAAACATAACCTCATATTTCATACATATTAACAAACCTTAGTTGAGAACGAGTGTTCATAGCTCAAGCTTCTAACATCCATTCATGGCCATGAGACCCATACTTCAGTCCCATATAATGAACTGTGCTAGGAGACCCATAATTCGGCCTTTCATACTAAGCTACCTACTTGCACGTAGAGTATACTAAGTACCGTTAATACGTTAGGTATTTCCTTGAATACCTTCTATACCTTCGACATCTGGCTTACTAAAATTGTACCATTCATAGAAAACATGTGTAAATAAAGCTTTAAGCATAACACTTACCTAGCTTTCCCCATAAAATTATTGTCACATTTCAACACGCATGCTTCATGAAATATAAACATTTACCTTTTACAATACTTTAACATTCAACCTTGACATGCGCTAAAACTAGTAAAACTTATTTAAATAGCTTGAAACATCATACTTAATAAATGCTAAGAAATCTTTAATATCATATGTATAAACTTTAGTTGCTTGGAAAACACATAAACCTTAGCATGAAATTCATTTGGAACACATGACTTGTTATATATAACGTTTTGAATACATTTAGTCACTCATGGGTCTTAGGCTTGTTTTCTTAGGCTTGGTAGACTTCTTCAATGGGCGTTGCTCCTACACACAAGAATAAAAATTTACTTTGGTCTCCCTTTTGAGACTACTCCTTTAAACCAAGCTCATAATTATTCCTTTCGCTTTCAATTCTTTGTAACTTACCTTAGGGCATCGGGTACTTAGTCAAATTTAAAAGGCTGAAACTTCAAATGGTCGCCTCCTTTCTAATGCCCACACCCAATACTTAGTAGGATTTCTGAGGTGTTAAACTCACGTTTAGCAAGTAATTACCTGTTCGTCCAACAAATTCCAGATTCAGTTTCTAATATCAATAAATTGAAAACCAGAACTCATTTTAAGAAAATTCCTTTTTCAAACATGCTCAGAATTGTGTTCACAACGTTACCTCAAAATTTCATCATAAAACTTATCGTGGTTTGATTTGGGGCTTTAAATATTCCTCAATGGCCTTAAACCACGTAGTTGCCTGCTTGTTCAACAATTTCTAGGTTTAAATTCCAAAATATGTAACTTAAACCCCAGACCTTATCTTGCAAAAGTTCCTTCTACAAACTTACTTATAATAGTGATAAAAATATTATCTTAAATTTTTAGCTTGAAATTTCATGTGGTTCGGCCTGGATCTTAAATTCTTCATCGATGGCCCGGATTCACCCTAAAACGAAACCCTTTGTTACTTCCTTCCTTCTCTGGCCTTCTTTCGGTGAGACTTCCTTCTAGTGGCTCGGCTTCAAAAACTAGACTCACAGAGCTTTCCAACGGTATCGAGATCGCTTGATTTGCCTAAAGAAATCGTCCAAATTGAGCTCTTGAAGTTCCTTTTTTCCTTTTTATACCACTGCCCTGCCTTCTGCATGAAATCTCCTTAAGCCACCTCGCCCACTAGTGGAGAGTATGGGCCAAGATTAAGCCAACTGTTCAGATTAATTAGGGTTTAAAGCTGGATGCTCAAGCAAAGCTCGATACTCGATGGAATACTTGATAGTGTTTTGGTAATTACTCGATGAAAAATTCAATGGTATTCTGGAAAATACTCGATGGGATACTCAATGCTCGATGGCTTGCTCGATACACGATCCTTCCTCTATCACACATACTCGATGCACGATCCTTCCTCGATCGCACATACTCGATACTCGATGGCATTTACTCGATGTCTGCTTTGTGCTTACTCGATGCTCAGCCACCATTTTCATGATCAACACTTAGCCCTTTTTTTTTTTTTTTTTTGCAAGACTAGCTTAATAAGTACCCGAAAACCAAGTTTTCCATACTTAAATCCTTATTAAAACCCTATCCTTTACCCATTTCCCACAATTCCAAAAAAAACTTAAATATTTAACCCCCTTACTTTACTAACTCAACAATAACATATTTAAAAAATTAGGGGAAAGTAGGGTTTGTGTTTTACATCCAGTCTAGACAGATCTGTATCGGTTGAGTTCTTTTATAACCTTAATCCTATTTGTCCTACTTAGTCAATTTTAAAACTATTTTAAAAGAAACTAAGTAATTATTCTAATCTAATTAGAAATGTGATCTTAGGTCTAATTAATTTTAAACAATTTAAAATTAATAAAATATTTTCCTAAGATCCTATGTTTGCATGCAACTCTTTGTTATAGGTCAATGATTGCTAATCATTAATTTGTATAACTATTACAAATTTTAATGATTAGTCCTATAACATTCTCACTATAGTTTTATTTAATTTACAATCATATTCTAATAAAAAAAACCATATTACATGCATTTTATGTGTCATGCTCAATGCATGTTGATTTCCAATTAAATATAACACTTATATAATATTTTGAAAATCAACCAAGCATATTCATATACAATAATAAATATAATTAATTATATTTTCTAATTAATGTCATGCAACATGCTTCTCCAATTTCATATATTTAACATATCACATACATTAAATAAATCTTAAAATTATAAATCATACATTTCATACCATACATTATAATACTTATAATATACAAAAAATGCATGAACATGCTTAACCTAAGGTGAAATTTATTTAAATGACATCTAAAAAGTATGTAAATAGCAAATGAACCTGCAATTTTCAGTGCGAGGATAAAATAAAGCCCAATATATTACACTAATTTATCTAATTTTATCTTAAAATTTCTTTTGCCGCTCTAGAATCGGACCAGACCAACCTTAACTAAGCTGGACCACCAACAGAATCGCAGTCGAATCTGACCTGCTTTGCTAACCCTAGGAAAATTTAAAACAATAATGCCCAAAAAACACAGGGTCTTTACATTGATCATATTAAAATTGTAAATCTAAGACCAAATATTGTAGAAAACATTCAATTACAAACCATAATATTCATAATGCAGTAGATCCCACCAAACCCATGCAAAAAAATAATAAAAAATAAAATGGTCAAATTGATAATACTACAAACAGAAGAAACCCTACCTTGCAAACCTTTTGGGAATTCTATTCTTCTGTAGGAATTGGGAATGGGCACCATCGTTTGGAGTCCTTCCTATTCTTGTAGGGAAATTGAGGATTTGAGAATTGAGAGAAATCATCTCACATCTCTAGTAATTACCCACATTTTTATTTAATTAAAATTAAATAAATTATTTATTTAATTTAACTAAATAAATAAAAATCAATAACCATTTAAATCATATTTAAATGTTTCTCTTTCACATAACCTATAGTTTTAATTTGCATCACAGTTCTCTCTCACATAACCTATAGTTTTAATGTGCATTAATTTTAACATATAGTATTGATTTAATCAATTTAATTAAATTTAAAATTAAATTAAATTAAATGATTAATTAATTCTTCAATTAATTAATCATCCAATCAAATATCACATATTTAATTTATTTTTCCATTTGAATTATATTAAAAAAACACTTCTCTTACTTAACCTATAGTTTTAATGCGCATCCAATGCACATTATTTTTAACCTATAGTTTTTCAATATGAATCTTATTCATAATAAATTAATATTTGAACTCCTTTCAAATATTTTTTCTCTCATTTATTAATTTTGAATCATATCCAAAATTAATAATAAAGTAAAATTAAACTTTATATTAAAATGTATCAACATACATTAAAAAATCTCAATTCTGAATTTGAACATTTCAAATTCAATTTAATGACAAATTACCTCAATATCCTTTACAAGCTAGGAAGGGGACCTAATGACCTACAGATCAAAAGTCCTAACGATGTGAGATTAATTGGCTAAACTCATTAACCAAATTAATCAATATTCATTAACGGTGGGTACACTCCATTAAAGACACACAACTGTACTCTGCTCACTATAGATATATTTTTGTGTCCACAGATATAAAACAATAACAACAAATTAGTTCTTCACAAGTGTTAGTAACACTAGCTGGGTCAAATTACCGTTTTACCCCTGGGGTTACCTCTACATCCTTAAGTACTAATGCTCCTTTAATGAACAACTTGTTTATGGTCCAACCATTAAACAGAACCCCTCTCGGGCCAGTGAGAGAGTTGGACTCTTTGTTCAAGTCCCGAAGACACCACTTAAGAGAACATTCGTCTACTTACCCTGAAGTCGGGAAGGAGTGAAATCCATCTTGTATGATTATATTCTCAACTACCCACTTGATCTTATCCCAAAATGGTAGGCATATTGAGTCGATGAACTGGCCACTCTCACCCATACAAATCAAAGGACAATTCCTCGTGAACATGAGTTTATAATATACTCAGGAGTAAGATTAAGTTGCCTAGACCATCCTATTGAAATGGAAACCTAACTAGTCAACGGAGTTACATCTAGTGGTTACTGTTTCGCGCTCCGGTCTTGTACAAACTAATTTCTCAAGATACCCCACTTGCGTGTCTCTTACACAAACGTGTTGGATCACTGCATTTGTATCAAATAAAAAGTAGGATAAAATACCCAACCTTACCTCTATACTATAGACTCTTTAGGCTGTATCTTGAACATTGATCCCTATATGTCTCTACATACAGTTCAAGACTCATAAGACAATCTAAGATATTAGTTTATTGGATTTTAGGGGTAATAAGACAGAATTAAATAAAACACCAATAACACTTATTGAGAAAAACATTAGTAACTATTTATTAATGACGATCATTTAATTATATTCACTATCTACGAGTTTTAAGGCATAAAATCCGACAAAGGATTCTCTTAATGGTCATTTAAAGAAGGAGCTTAATGCCTTGGTTGGTTCTTAAAATGCATACATGAATATTAAATTTGAACTCCGAGTATGAGAATTATCTATGCTTAGAAGGGTCTTTTAAATACTACCTTTCCAACCTAAGAAATTAGGTGTTTAGACTATTAACCTCATGGTTTGAGGTTCAATCCCCCACTCCCACACTTTAATTACAACACCTTTAAAAAAAAAAAATTAAGTGTTTAAGTGATAACTGCCTATTTAATCCGTTACTAACATGAGTCCTATTTAATGCTTTTTCTCCAATTAGTTAGGATTTGAAGTAGTGTTAATGTAAATAATTCATCTGCAAAGGTTAATTTCTATATAAAACAAGTAGAAGTAGTTGGGTAGTTAACTAAATTAATGACTCAATTCGATGGACAAGAAACTCAATCTCTATATTAAAACTTGACAGTGTACGCTAACAATCTTGCATGGTGTAAAAAACACACAATAAGATTCTATCTTAAACCAATTCGCTACGAGAGGAATAATCCATGTATATCTTATGAAGCTGCTTCAAGACACCCTCTAGATCTAGAAGGAAACAAGATTTGGAGTGCAGAATTAAGGCAACCAGATTACTGAATTGGCAACAACGATGAGTAAGTTGAAGGTTAGATAATTTGGTAAGCTGCCTGTGCAACCTGAGGCAATTCATCATGGAAACGTTATGCCATCACCCTGAGAAGCAAAAAGGAAATCCCCCCCTAACACCCCACCCCAAAAGGGCGATTAGGGTTGAGAGGTGCTTGAGGTGAAGTCCTGCTGAGCTAGAGAAAGAGGAAAGTAACAAAAAATTAGTTGGTGACCATTACTTCATTTGTTCCTAAACCTCCCTTTCTTAGCAGGTTGGTTAAGCCTTGGAAGAAATGCATCCCCAGGTACACTAAATTTTTGAAAGAATTATGCACCCATAACAGAAGGACAAAAAAGAGGAGAGGGTTGTGGTAAGTAAGAATAATATATGTTTCATAACTCCCCTTTGGTGAGTTAATTAGCCTTGAAAGGCCTAAGTTCTTGAGTAAAAGAGCTGACCTGTATTTAATGCCATATTTGATAGCTTTATGAGTGATTTTATACAAAAATAAGTCATATATGTGTTAAGCGAAATTAGTTAAATAATGTAAAATGTGTACAAAAAAGATCGTCATTGAGATGCATTTGAGATGCATTTGTGACCTACAAAAATAGAAAGTTCCAGATTTTTTGGAATTTGTAGATTCTTTACAAATTCGGTCAAAATTAGATCAAATCTCCACTATTTTCATCTAGACCAATTTGAAAAGAGCTACGAGGTGTTTTCATGAAATTAAACCCTAGTCCATGGAAGTCTTTAAAAGGCATCAATTTCATCCCCAAAATATCAAAGATTAAGCTCGAATCTTCTAGAAACTTTACTATTTTTCTGTCTTTTCATTTCTTCATGTAAGAACACTATTTTAAGGAGTTGTTGTTCTGATCCTCTTTCATCTTGTAATTCTCCTCTAGGTGCTTGATTCAAAAGAACAAGCACAAATGTTATTGTTCATCTCGAAGGAGAGGATTTAGCTAAATTAAAAGGCGATGTGAAGAGTTTTTTTGTACTAATTATTTCTTTATTTCCATCTGCTTTGTACCTTTTGTACTTATTTTACAGCAGTTAGATTTCATTTTCAACTACTATTTTTCATCTCTTTACATTGAAACAAGTTTTGTATTCTTTTCTATCTATTAATAATATGACTTCTTCCATTATCTGCCTTTCGTGTTCTGTAAATCTTATTATGAGCTAAGCATCCTTTTGGGATTCAAAGAGGTGGATACTCTAAGACAAAATACAAGTTCCATTTGTGTCTCACTTTTACTTTTGCTAAACAGATACTATGCATCCTGTTAACTTATATTGATCACCTAAGTTGACATATAATGTTGAGTCTAATATTGAAAAAGTTGGATAATAAACAATTTTAATAAAAGCAGTATAAGAAAAAAGTCTAAACATAGGACTTCGTTTGACCCCTAGAAATAGGGCAAAGATGTAAGCATATCTAGATCGCATGCCAAATTTCGTCTAAGTCTAGTTGAGCAAATTAATTGTGGGTTCATAGTAGGCGCTATATCGAATCCAAAGGTTTAAACATTATTTTGAATCTCATCTTTCTCTTAAATCTTTTTCCACCATATTTTCATCTCTATTGTTTTCTTACTGTTTTCCAACACTTGATTTCTTTTTCTCCAAAGCACATCACAAATCAAAAAAAATTTAGTTACCATTGGTTGCAAATTTAGAGGTTTTCTTATTGTCAAAATTGATTTATTGTACTATATTCCTTGGGATTTAATACTTACAAAGGCCTAAGTGTATTTTCACTTCCCTGGGTGATTAGAAATAAAAGAATTGAAGACTTGAGCATGTCATGATTTATGGACATCCCATAAATGTAGTTGAATCAATCTCAGCCATGAGATCCAATTTTAATACTAATATAAATTTGAGGGCTCAATTTTTATCGGATGTAATTGCTTTAACATGATTTTTTGCAATTTGTGCTTATTATTATTATTACTAGGGAGAGTTCTATTATTATTACTATTTTGTTTTAATAATTATTATTATGAGAATTTTGAAAATTAAGAATTAAATTGGAAAAGAAATAAGGAAAAAAAGGACATTCACACTATAAAAAAAATATAGCCATCACGGAAAATTACAGAGTACAGAGATTTAAACACACGAAGAATATAATATGAATTTATGGAACTAGCGGAACAGAGAAAAGAAGACGAAACTTGGAAATCAGAAGAGAAATTGGGAGAGGAAAAAAGGGTGATGAGGAAGAAAACGGTCAAGGCTAAAAGGGTAAATGGTGGCGGTGAGCCGGAGAATGAGGGGACGGGGACGACATGACGGCGAAACGAGAGCTGTAAATGGAGGAAACATCCAAGCTGGTGTTGGTGGGTGCCCATGGGCTCTGACTTGCCGACGTCATGCTAATGGAATTGGTTACGCCACCGCCGTAGCCTCTCTCTCCTTTCCGGCGAGGCCCTTTCTCGGCCCACCTGAGCTCTGCCTGCTTTACCGCACTTGAGTACCTCCAGCCGAAGCAACCCACATCTCCTGCCTTCCCTATATATCTGTCAAACATCCAAATTATATGGTCACCACACGCAATTCGAAGCATTTCAACCGTGTATGCGTGTGTAATTATTCAATTACTTACCTATGGCTGAATTTTCTTCCCAAACACTCGATACACTTTCTTCCCTCCGTCATCTCCCCCATCCCTATTCTTACGCATTGCCGACAGTAAACTCTTCCACAGACCTGCCAAATTAAATAGTAATATGTATGGGTGGAAGCCTTCTGGTTTGCTCTGTAAATATGTTTTTGTGACCTTAGAAATCAAGACATGCATACCAGGCAACGATGTCGGAAGATATAGATGTAGGTGGTGCAGTTGGTGCAGATATTGGAGTGAGGAATCCCAGGGCGGCGTCTTCCCGCCGTGGCTCTGTGATGTTGATACATGGAACTGATACCGGTGATGTGGCTTGCCTCCTCGTAGGCCGCACTGTATTCCCAAGCTGGCCTCAACCCACCCACATCCATATGCTCATGCTCATGCTCCGACTTCGGATGGCTTTGAATATCGCCGGCAGTGGCATGCAGCGGCCCACCACTTCCAGTTCCACCCACATGTGCACTCGGATGAAGACTGATTTTGGCATCGGGGCGGGGTTGTTGGTTGGCCGCTTGCAGAGCTCTGTTGAAGTCTAGGCTGGGGAGTTTGTTTAATGGTGTAGTCTCATTATCTCTTGGGATTGGAATTGGAATTGATGGGTTGGCTCTTCTCTTTTCGGAAGAGGAGTTGGGTTGAAGATTGACATCCGTGAGATGTCGAAAAGTGAGATTAACCGAATCGTCTGGCACCCCTTCGTAGAGTGCTTCAAGCTCCAGTCTTGCCTTTCTGAAGCCACCATCATCCATGGCAAATTAGATTCCAAATACTTCAAACGGACTGCTTTATAAATCATAACGATTGGCTCTTTGGATTAAAGCCAAAAACCTGGCCGGTATTTGCCTTTTTCTTCTACTCCAACATAAAATATATCAATAATCTCGATCTTATCGATACATAAATATAACGAATAAAGAAACTAATTGTGCTTCATTTGGTTATAAACTCATCATAATGAAAGCTAACGATGGAAAAGGTCAATAAACAGTACCTGAGCTTTGGAATCTTCTCAGAACACTCGGCCAAGAAAGAAAGAGATCCTCGGCCGGACTACTTAAAAAATCACAAAACCCACTTGTCTACTTTGTCATTTACCTGATGTTTGAAGACCAACCCTGCATCTTTTGAAAGTTGGTCAACTATAATCTGGGAGAAACCCATGCTTTCTTTACAATTAGAATAACTGAAACTGCAATCTTAATGATGCATTACGTCATTCACTCAGGAGCTTTAGCTTACAATATCATGTCATTATGTCTCTCTTGCAAACAGCTTTTGCAATGAAAGTATCATAAAAAAGTCCTTTATATCACTGGTAGACTTGACAGTCTACGTCATATATTAATGACTCCTCTTAGGGAAAAGGAGGAGCGAGAAGTGAGGCTAATAAGCTAAGAACGTATATGTTTCAGTTTATATTATTTATACACCAGGTGAGTAAAAGAGAAACTGAAAAAGCAACAAAAAAATAAAAAAATGTCTTTAATCTCAATGGTGCTCTCTGCATCCGTCACTTGTGCTCTCGTGTCCCGATCCATGACACACTTCCTCAGACAGGCGTCTCTCACTTTCCACGCTACTTGGTTGACTGGACTGCTGCTCACTCGTGACACTGGAGACGCCAATTGGCTTCGAATAGCTATTTAAAGGTTGGCTGGCAGCCTCAACAAGACTCATCATGCTTAATCCTGCTCCCTCCAGTTCCATGTCCTCACGGTCGGGGTGGCAGTTCAAGTCAATTTGCCCACTGCTATTTGCAGCCTCCTCATCTTTTATCCTGCTCTGGCTTCTTACGTTCTCTGAATAGTTTGTTTGCAGAGACGTACCCCTCAGTGTCTCACTCGCTCCTGTTTCACCGGATTGTGGATTCCTATCCTTGAGCAGAGTTTCCACTTCATGTTCTGATTGCCGTTTCTTCTTGCGCAGCATAAGTGTTTTGAAACGGCGTTTTACAGTCAAGCAGACATTGCACGTGCATGTAGATTTATGCTTCCCCTTCCCACTTGGAGGCTGAATGCACACGATGCAAGTGCATCCTGGACGGTGCCGAGGATGCCTGGTCGTCGTACCAGATTCCTGCAAGTCAGCCATACTATCACCCAGAACAGCAGCACTAGCCAGCGCATCCAAACCAGAAGGCTCGAGTTCTTGAATAGACTTCTGGCTCTTCATGATTTTACGTTTCTTAAAATCTGGAATATATAAAGAATCAGGCTTGTCATAATACATTTACCTAATAGACATTTTATTTTCAAAAGACAGTCCAGTGAAGTGCAGTGATCGAATAACAAAAGTAATGACATGGTGCGTATTGACATAACAACCATTCTACTGATTTCCAATTAGTCGGATGTCGAGAGTAATCTGTATTAAGACTATCGGGCTCTTGACTTCCTACATCTCAACTTATGTAATTAACTCAGCCATCTGAGGCGTTCACTCTTGACAAACTTCTGCTACAGGAAACACACACAACAGAAATTTCATCTAGCTTTTATGCAATGTCTAGATTCATGCACCACACCAAGTATGGCAAATGGTGTGTTTGGATTATATTTTCAAGTATTTAATTTAAAAAAAAAAAAAAGTCATTTTGGAAGAAATTGGAATGTTTGACAACCACTCAAAATAACTTTTCAAGTATATTTTAATCAATTTTTATCTGAAGTGTTTAAATAAAAATGAGTTTTTTGAAAAACACTTTTCTTAAGTCAATCCAAACGGGCCCTAAATCTACTATCAAAATGCACTGCAGCATTTTATTGAAATATGTGAACACACAAGTTTCTTCATATTCCTTGTCCAAATTTAGATAAGAATATTTAAACAACCAGCATTTCTTGCCATATTTCACCTCCCATCTAGGCACATAGCATTACAAAATATGCTCCTGCTCACCTATTTAGGTATGTCCCCTAATTATAA
Source organism: Benincasa hispida (assembly GCF_009727055.1). Taxonomy (NCBI): domain Eukaryota; kingdom Viridiplantae; phylum Streptophyta; class Magnoliopsida; order Cucurbitales; family Cucurbitaceae; genus Benincasa; species Benincasa hispida. The sequence continues at coordinate 14,760,111 of NC_052356.1, read as the reverse complement.
TGCATTAAAAGGTTTTATGGATGACTACAAGGCTTAGTTGGTACCTTTACTCGCTCTAAGAAGATTCTCCTGTTCCTTTGTGCTGATCTCTTCGGGTGCAGAACATGTACATCTTGAATACAAGGTTCAAAGAGTCATATTATCTCCTTCTATGTCATGGTGATTACAAAGCCTATAAACCGTGGGGAAAGAGAACAACCAGACAAATATCGCACCTGCTCAAATCCCAAACATTATCTGAACAACTCCACTTTGGAGGGAGAAGAACATCCACAGGCAACCTCCGCCATTTTAAGCAATCATCACACTGAGCCCATTGTTTCTGTTCCCTGGATAATTCCGGTCTAATCAGAATAAGAACTCAACACATAAAAATAAAACCAAAGTGAACAACATAATTCAATTTTCCAATGACATTCATGGATGGCCACATTTCATTGAAGCTAGATTGAGACAACTTTGAGCTACAGACTTCATGAGAATAACAAATTTCCAATAGTATGACAGTAACACTTGATGACTTGAATAAGCCTAATGAAGAGTTTATAAGCCATATCTGAATAAAATATGAATAATCATTGAGGGTCAACACTTCCATCTCTCATAAATATAAAATCTTGAACATAAACGTTACCCAGTTGGTCGGGCAGTGAATATAGTCCTCTTGCCAAAAACTGGAGGTTCCTGAATGGTTTTACAATTACAATAAAATCAGTAGCATAATGATCATAAATCATTTATAGACAAATAACCACGAAGAAGCCATAGATTTCAAAAGATAATAAATTCAATTGCAGAACGATCATACATCATCTGCCGTTTGGGCCTTCAATTAGGCTGTAACTATTAAAACCACACATTGCTACAGTAAATACTATTTTGTAATCTCTAATTAACTACAGTCAATATTATTTCAAAACCCAATTTGTTACAATTTTTACTATTTTACATTCATCATTTTTTTTTATTCTTTGCTACTGTGTTTATTATTTCCTCCTCAAACTAAAATATTTTACACTTCAAACACATACTATTATAGCCCAAATTAAAATAATCTACACCTTAAATACAAACTATTATAACCCAACTATAATAACAACTGACTATAATAACCAAGTCAGGGTCCTAAACGCCCCCTTATAGACAAATAATCACAAAGAAGCCTTAGTTTTAAAAAGGAACAGAAAACCTACATCATACTCTTCAAATTCATGGTCATCAATAGTGACAATGGTGGGATTTGCACTTGGTGGAGGACGGAGTAGATCTTGAGCTTCTTCCCATGTGAGTCTTAACTCCAAAGCATCTTCACTATGCATGAGCAACCTCTTATTTTTGGACCCAATGTTTCGAGCCCCTTTCTTCTCCATGGTTAACATTGGTTGTTGTCCTGAAGCATCATTTGTCCTCCCCCCAAAATTTTCACTTTTATGCAAACTAGTATCTCCTTCAGCTACAATGAAAATGGTCACAGAATGAATACTTGAGGTTACATCCCATGAAAAATACAAGGGATTTTTTCCCTAATCTTCGTACATGCATTAGTTTAAGGGTTGGTGGTTTTTGTGATGATATTTCTTTTAGTTGATTAAGTTGTTATCTAGGTTTGAAACTGTCTTTTAGTTGATCCACTCAACTACGTGTAGAGATAGTAAATGAATTTTTTCCTGAATAAAAATAAAGGGCCATGAACAACCTCTTAAAGGCAAATTCTGAAAGACCCCAGAGAATGAGGCGTCACCCGAATGAGAGCCATTAGAAAGTGTAGAGATCTTGGCATCCTGTTTACTTCACGTTTTCATCAATCCACTAAAACAAAAAAACGTGATGATAAGAAGATGCAAAGATTAACAATAATGAGTGAAAAACTTAACCTGTATATCAGTAGAATTTGTTGCTTTTCGGAATCCCATGACTAATTGACCTCCAGGATCTATCCGACTAAAAGTGACTGCATTAAAAAAATGAAATTTGATAAGAATCAAATTTGGCTCTCCTAGAAACTTTAGATATTTACAGCTCCAAGTCACCTTCAAATTTGAATCCACAGTTCCAAGCCAATAAAATATGTAGCATGAAAGTTGTTAAGCAAATGGTTTTACCCTTTTATCATAAAGAATTATAAGTAGTAAATAAGGGTGTAAATTTTTTCCCGGGAGAGAATCCAAGTTCCAAACCGGATGGCATAAAAAAATTTTCTTTCCTCTCTTGAGTTTCTAGAACCAAGGACAGAAAATGCATCCCCAACCAAAAAGCACAAATACTTTTGTTTGGCTAACGTGTTCATGTCTGACACATGTCAGACACTTGGATACTCTGACACTTGTCGGATATGTATCGAACACTTGTTAGTGCAATAGATGTGTTAGACACTAGTTGAACAAAGTCAAAGTAGGTCCAACATTTTTTAGACATGCATCGATCACTTGTTAGGTATATTAAATCAACACATACAATAGAAAATTAATAAATTCGGAGAGAAAAATACATCAAACTAATTTTTTAAACATATAAATGCATAAACTCATCCACTTTAAATTTTCTGGTACAAAAATTATATATATTTTAATAAATGTATCTTTACCATGTCAATGTCTTAGATTTTTTTTTTAAAAAAATTATGTGTTATCATGTCCGTGTTGTGCCGTATCTCGTATCTGTGCTTGTAGATTCTCAACCTAGAATCTAATTCTATCCCCATCCCTTCTTAGTGCAGATTCTTTTAGCAATGGGGATCTTTTAGGGTGGCAGCGACAGACATGCACAGTAACTCAGAGTGGAAAGTTAAAAATCTAAAGGTTAAAAGGAGAAACAATTCAATTGATTTATGAAATAAAGGGAGTTAATAGACTCCCAAACACCAAAAGGTAAATTATATGACAGACCCATTCCGCTCACACAGTCTCACCTCACACCACAGAATCCAGAAAAATACCCTATTAAACGCAAGCCAAAAAATCTTGGGACCATGGAAGATGGTTCAGAAACCTTAACCACTTAAAAATGGGAAATACTCTTTAGAATTTAGAAGTCAGAAATTCTAGAAACAAGAGAGATGGGCAGGTGGCTCAAAATGATTATACCCTACCGCCCCAAGAAATCCTTCACCCAATGATTTCTTTTGGATGGTGTAACTGGTCAAATCACTTTGGCTCAATATATGACGATTTTACTCACCCTATTTAAAATACTCCCAAACAATATCATAAAATTTCTTGTTAGTAAGACTCATTAGTATAAATATTTTCCAGGAATCACTCACAGATATATCCTGTAACTTAGATCAGAACAATTGAAGTTAAATCTAATAGAGAGGGTAGGTTTGGGATGACTTTTGGAAGGGTATTGAAAGTACTTTACTAGACTTCAGTAGTATTTGATTAGATAATCAAAAGTAATTTTAAATATCATAAAATACTACACAGAAGCAGATTAACGTTTTCAGTATTTCACTAAAATCACCTTTATGAAAAGTTATCCCAAACTCACTAAAAAATGTACAACATTCCTTTAGTTGGTAATAAAGCAGAAAAACAATTTTTCATTCTATAAGGTGATAGTAAAACATTTGGGAATTCTTTAGGACCCTTCTGAAGACACTTTTACAAGCTAAACACATTTTTTCTCATGTTTGGTTGTTGAACAAAAACAAAAGATCTTAAAACTTCTTAAAACTTTAAGAGCATGAGATGAGTGTTTCCCTCCAACGTACTTCAAGGAAATGCTTCTTTCAAAAGCATTACTCTTAAGAAGATCCCCAACATCATTGTACACCATGAGATGTAATAGAAAGATTACCAGTATCACCAGCTCTTAATTGCATGGATTGTATGCAAGGGGTAACACCCTCCAGAACATACATTCTGCTGTTGTTGTTAGGCCAAAATCTGAACTGAAATGTCCATTCATTCCCCTTCACATCTTGAATCCTAACAGGAAGACCTTCTGATTGGGATATAGGGGGGAAATATGCCTGCAGTGTAATTTAAGGAGCTATATAACACTGGGAATGCCCTAATAAAATATATGCAATGTGAATAGTGAAAACGGAAAACATAAGGAGGTGATCAAAGAAGGAAAAGAAGCAATTCTTACTTCAGCACATGCTTTTGGCAGAACCAAACGACCAATCCGACCAGCATCACTAGCACTCAGCACCTTTTCAAAGAGTGGAACAATAGTAGAATTCAAACTTAAAACAAGTTAAGGTACATGATAAATTTGAGTAATAGGTGAGTTAAAGCAAAGAGTATTTGCACAAGCTGATGCCATCAAGACAACGAATGAACAACAACAAAACTGAAAGAAAAAAAGGATACTCTCCAGATAATTGTTCTAGCTCTTGGTCAGTAATCCTTGGCCAGTACCTTGGAAGAAGTTGGTTCTTACCTCGACCTTCAGCAGGTGGCCGAGCAATACGCACCAGAGGAGCCATGCCCTTTCTTGCTTCAGAATTAACTGTGTTCCCAGTTTTTATGAGCTTGGGAAAAATTGGACGTGATCTTTGACCCATGCTCTTTTCATCCTCTTCAGGAGCACTTCCTGAAAAGGGCACCACAAAGTTAGGTGTACCTAATGGAACTCCCAAAGTTATATTTAACGATGGCCGACTTAGGGATTCTTTCATATCTTTTAGTTCTAAGTGTGGTCTGCTAGTATCTAGTTTGGAGTATGTAAATGACCCAACAGATGGTTGGCATTTAACAGGTAGTTTATTCATATTAAAAAAGCTTGATCCAACTTCTCCAAATGAGCTCCTGAGATTTTCTCCTCTGTTTTGTGCAGGAGATGTACTTCTGTCAACTCTTTGAGATTGCTGAAAGTGGTCGGGTTCATTTGCCTCCATGATGTTACACAACTGTAAAAGCTTTTCCTCATTAATGCCATTTCGAACCACTCGATCCTCAACAGAAGAAGGTCGCAGAAGGCCAACATTACCAACTGTGACTGCATCAAAGCCATTAGAAATTTCATCTCTCCGGATCTGCAATAAAAAGAAATAGAGCTCCATATGAATCCATGTCGCACTTATTATATGAAAACAGTAATGAACTAATATGTGCAAGCCTGACTGTTGCATGAATGTGTACATGCTGGCCCCCTTTAAATGCACATGGACGTTTGTGATAGCAAAACAAAGAGTAATTGTACTAAATGACAAAATGGGCCAAAATATTTGCAAGTATAGCAAATATTATATACATTTTGCAGACATGAGAAACCTGTTTTGCCTATTCCTTAATTCCCATTTTACCCTTATTTTGAAGGGGACTTGCACATTATTTTGTATTTCTTCTTCTACTTGTTCTTCACGATTTCTTTCTCTCGTCTCTGCAATTTTTTTACCTTTTTATTTTGATTATTCTCCTTGAAACTCTTCTTGATTCAATGTGATTGATTGAATTATATGCATTCAATCATTGTGATCAATTAGAGCAGTCAAAGTTACTGATAGACTTCAATACATCTGAGCTGAAGGCTATCAGTGATAGAAACAAATAGAGGTCACTAGTTACCTTCACCTTCTTTCTATCATTGGCTTTTTTGGTTTGATTTTCTTCATCTTGATTCTCTTCGTCTTCATCTTTTTTCTCATCTTTCCTTTTACTCTTTCTCATGTTCTAGAAGTATATCAGTCATAGGAGTCTATCATTAATAGAAGAGTCTCATTGATTAACATTGATATGATCTAAACTCTCCCCCATGGATATGATCTAAATTTCTATCCATCATCCAACAATTTAAGGTGCCTCCAACTTAATTTATTGTGTGCTTGTTTCGGAAGTAACAAACCCTCCAATAAACTAAATGCAGGTAAAAGTTCCCTCCTATCAATCCTCTAATCGTTCTTAAAGAAGTTCCTGATTAGCAACTATTAGTGTTTATATTTCAAAAGAACTGTGCAATTAGGGAAAATCATGAAGAAGTTTGACTAGGGCTTGAAAATCAAGAGGAAAAAACCAAGAGGAAAATCGGGAGACTTTGAGAAGAGGAGAAAATCGAGAGGAAGAAGATGAACAGTTAGGACGAATAAGAAATGGGAAATCAGCGTTGGTTAGGGTGTAAACTGTGTGTGCAGTTAAAGTGAGGGAAATTTAGTAATGCTATGGTTTCTAAAAACTGATTGTGCTAAATCTATCTGCAAACTGTTTTAAATTTGGCTAGATTTGCCATATTTTTGCAGGGTTTTGCCATCTGTGCAAGGAGCTCTAAAAGAAAACTATATGGCAACATCTCAAAAATTTGAAAAACATAATTTTTGAAGAACAAGAAAGACTTCTATTAAAATAATAATGAGGGATGCTGGTAGAAAGAAAGCCTCTACTCCAATGCAAAATCATTGTCCATACATTATAACCAGCAACTATCCATTTGAGAAGGATTTTCTCAAAGGAAAAAATGTTGAATGCAAAGCCACATCGGGTATCCTATAGACTTTTCTGCAAGTGATTGGCACTGATTTCAGCTTCTCTCAAAGCCAAAGGACGGAAGTTCTCAAAACATAAAAAGTGTGTGTGTGTGTGTGTGAGAGAGAGAGAGAGAGAAGAATAAACTTGCACTACAAGGGTTCACATTTCACCAAAACAGTCATAAAGTTATCATCAATAGCACTAACTGGTTGTCATGTCAACTCAAAGTTCATTTTATCTGAATTTGAATATGCTAAAAGTAACAAAGAGATTAGAGAAGCTTTGAAACAAGTAGAAAAACTGATGTGAAATCTAAAGTGCAATCAGAAGTTGGCTAATTCAGAAACCAATCTTACCACACCAAGTCGAGATCTTTTCACACAGCTAGTGCACCCAATACCTCCATAATCCAGACATTCAAACATAGACTTAGAAGCTATACATCCACAGTGAATTCTCTGAAAGAGAAAAAGAGTTTCATATATAAGGTCATAATTAGAAATGGAGATGGACGGATACCTACATACGTAGTTGCACACATATATTGAGACTGAGAGAAGGCATTTAAACTAAAGGCCATTACCAGCGCATTTGCTTACCTTGCCACAAAAACTGCAATCCCTCCAACCAGTTTCCTCTGAATGATATGTATCACAGAAGACTAAATTTTCATAAGCGGATCTAAATCACATACAGTATCAAGAGACAGTGAAGGGATTAGAAGATTTAGAAGATAGTGACATCAACTTAATATAGCATAACACTCCAATTTATAAATCTCTTAATGTCGCATGAGTGATAAGTAACTCAAAATAAAAAAGAAGTAAAGATAGATCCCTCATAGCATAAAATAAAACGCAAAACAGCCTAAGGCACTAAATAACCTGGGTAAAAAACTAGCCCAAAAAAGAGAGTAATTTGGAGTTAAGAAGAAAGTAAAATAAATAAATAAACATGTTGCCCTCTAAAGCTAACAAAATCACAAACATCAGTATTAACTGATAGAAGTTAAGCTTCAATATCTATAGCGAGATTCATATGAAGAGATATAAAATGAATGGGTGGCAATAAAAGGGAACGAAGAAACCTCTGCACCATATGGAACTCTGTTATAAACGTTTCTCTAATTCTTTAATAGAATTTTCGACGGCAATGAATATCGAACATATCCCTCTTCTAATATAGAACTATGAATAGAAACTAGAAGAGAGAATATTTTCTTTAATTTTAATTGGTAAACAGAAATAGAAAATTAAATTCAATGTGTATGCATGTACATATACTCCTCAAATCCTTCCCTTTGAACAACCCATTTTACAGAGAGAATGTGGAGGCGTAATCCAAGGGACGACCATTTTTTGAAATTAAACTCTCATCTAATCGGTCAATGAGCATCTTCCACTTCACACATTCAAATTAGACATAGTACAAGCTCAAATCAAAGTACTCATAACGAATATTCTAATTCACCAATTGATAAATCGTAAATCCATATGGAAAATCTCGAGAGAAGGATGTGAGTAATATTCGGGAAATGAAAAGAACAGGTGAAGGATATAGTTTATAGGGGGAAGGCCAATATTAGAAAGTTTGACATATAAAATCGGCAAATGGGGTAAAGTGGAAAAACAGAAAGAAAGCAATGGGATGAGTACGCATTTAAGGAAACTGCCGTCTGAAAATCAAATCAAGAAGGAAAAAAAGAAAAATTGACATAGAAGAAGGATAAAATGGGAAGAGAAGAAGAATACCCGCAGTTGAGGCAGAGATGTGCGAATCCGGCGGATCCCAGAGGCCATCCTTTGGTCCAGTCGTGGGAGGTGGCGGCTCCGCAAGAAGTGTTCATGCAGCGGTTGGAGGCCATAGAAGTGAGATCAAGCAAAATAAAACCCTAAAACCGGTTTTGAGCAGAGCGTGAGAGAGGGGGAGAGAGATGGGGCCATGGAAGTAGAAAGAGTAGTAATGAAGAAGGAAAGAGAAGAAGATGAAGGAATTGGATGAAGGAGATCCGGGGAGGAGGCTTTTAGCACTTAGCAGTGGAAATGGAGAGAGAAGAGAAGAGAGGAAGAGAAGAGAGTGCATGCAAAGCAACAGATGCATAAAATGCATGCACGACACTTGAAGACACGGCGCTTAACAAAGTCGTCTCCCCTCCTTCAGCTTAACAACTCGTCTTATTCTTTTTTTCTTTTCTTTTCTTTTCTCTTTTGGTTTGGTTTTGTCTCTGTGTTTTCCTCACCCTTCGATTTCACACACACCCCGTCTCACCAACCTTTCCCTGCTACTTCTTTCAGATTGCCGACACGTACACGACAGTTATTTTAAATCAACCCTCTGTCTATGCTAACACATTAACTAATCCTCTGATGCACTTACATTTCTATCTCATCACTTGCACCAAAAAAAAAATAATAATAAAATAATTTAAAAAAACTTTTAAATGGTAAATTATGATGGGATAATTTAGTAAGATGCACGAAGATAGATGATATCAAGTAATTTGTGACGCTATCCGATCAAGTTTTCTCTTTTTTTTTTTAAAAAAAACATTCAGGTTATGGCTGGAACAGTTGTCCATCCCTCACCCCATGCTCATTGTATTCTTATCATTTCTCTCTCTTTTAACTATTATATACAATTGTTTTTTTAAAGTAAGATGGGGCCAATTATGAACATTTGGAATAATGTTTCATTTAAATATAATCAAATTGCAGCTGAACTCTTTGTTGTGTTTTTTTAATTAACCAAATATTCAGTTTATTCAAACAATGGGAAAGGAGCTATCATACAGAGTATACTTTCGAAATATTGTATTATTGTTGACTTTTATTGAAACTTATGTGCTTAATATTACATCATATTTTATTTTTCGCATGCTCGGATTGAATTAGTTATTGATTTTTTATTTTTAATTTCTAGAAAATGGATCTATTTGATCTTTAGTTGAGTTTTCTATTTTTTAATTTAAAATGTTAATAAGTTTATGGAAAAAATCATTTTCAAAAATCAGTTTATTTTTTAAAAAATGTGTGTTGCTCCTATATATATATTATATATATATAAGTTGTAATTATAATTGAAAGTTCTTGGTCTAATGTTTGCAAAGTTTTTTTTTTTTTTTTTTTTTTTTTTTGAAAATAGAAGATATTGAATATTCATTAAGAAGAAGAACCCAACAAATCACTACAACGAGGAGCATTAATGTTTAAAAAGGAAAATAACCAAGAAGGTGGGTTAACCACCCACTCTCCTTTCCCCTCATTTGACCAAGCCCAATTAGCTAATTCATAGGCCACCCGAAACATGGTTAAGGCTCCTTATGTGGACTTTAATCATGGGCTAACAAAAAAAAAAAAAAATAGAGCCGATCAGATAAATAGCAGAATTTAAGTTTTCATTTGGAAAAATAGCAAAAACTTTTTTAAATTGTAAAAATAGCAAACAGAATATAAAATTAAAAATAAAGATTAGCAATTGTCAAAACTACCCCCAATGGAATTCTAAAGGTCTGAGTGTTTCAAAATCGTTTGAAAATAACAAATATAGTCTACCTACTCCTATCACATACTACACACTCCATTCTGACAAGAGGTCTAATCCACCATCTCACACGATAATCAATGAATTTAAACCAAAACCCTAACCAAACATTTATTATCTAACAATCGTTCACCAGCAAGAAGGAATGTGGGAGGGTTCGACGGAAAAATATCTTAAAATATCTTCACTTCAAGAGAAGAAATACTTTCTCGACAGCTTCAAATGCTTGACCTTTGACATCGAAGCTCCTTCAAAACAGCTTCAAGCGGAAGGTTCAAGGGACTTTTGCACGGCATCGAGTATTTTTCCACGGTATTCTCCACGGTATTGTAGCTTCTTGGCAGTTTTTTAATCCTTTTAAGCGCCTACTTTAAGCTCTTCACTGATTGCAAACTACTTAAATTTTCTTGGATGCAATCTGTTGAGGTCTGGAATTTTCTTAAATTTCCTAATTTTGGACAACATTGTGATTCCCAAATTTCTTCTAATTCGTGCATTGCATCTAGTCTACCTCTTGTTTCCACATTGAAGAGATGAAACCATTGTTGGCCGAAACTCTTTATATATAATATATAAAGAATCCATTATTTTTAAGAGCAAGAAAATAAACTGCTTTCTTCAATACCTACTAAAAAGTAAACCTACTCTAATGGGAATACCAGATTGAAAGACATCGAAAACTTGAAAATCAACAATTTCAGTGTTGCCCGCAAGATGTTTGAAAGATTGATTAATGTTTATTGATTCATTATTCAAATATAGTGTATTTCAAGTGTTTGGACCAATAGATGAGACATGGTCAACCACTACACATAAATCAATTTCGGGGAAATCTGATAACATTGACATCAACCAAAAATATCTTTATCTTCAACAATGCTAATAAGATTTGAATTCGAAGAACCAATCCAGTATATTGTCAAACGGGATATAGTTAACTCACCGGAGGGAAAAAGTTTACCTTGGATATATTCCACAAATTGTTGGAACGATGAATTTGATGGAACAATCTCGGAAATCATGGTACTTGAGAATTCTCATCCCATCGACCATCAAATAAGAATTTAACCCGTTGTCCAGTCATAGCAAAAACACTAGCAAAAGTTAATCAATTAGTAAAAAAAATCTAAATCGATGAAACTTTTTGTGTACGTAACAAAAGTTATGGAAAAGTTCAAGCAAACATTCAAGTTGATTCTTGTGCAATCAACACATGACCATTTTTTTAGGAACTGATATTTGTTTTCCCAAAACATTAAAATAATATCAAAATTAGCATATACACCTAATTTATTAGGTATGTGAGAAAAACAATATAGAGATTTGAAAAAAAATTATGGATAAAATAAGTTTTAATAATATATGGGTATTTCAAATATAGATTTGGTTTCAAAATCTGAATATTTTATTAAGGTGAGATAAATTCGAAAAGTTGTTAAACATAATCTAAGTTAATAATAAAATATAGAAGATTTAATAATATATGGGTATTTCAAATATAGATTTGATTTCAAAATCTGGATATTTTATTAAGGTGAGATAAATTCAAAAACTTGTTAAACATAACCTAAGTTAATAATAAAATATAGATATTGTGTTATCTAAAAATTAGGAAAGAAGTTTTAATAATATATGGATATTTCAAATATAAATTTGGTTTTAAAATCTGGATATTTTATTAAGGTGAAATAAATTCGAAAAGTGGTTAAATAGAATCTAAAATAATAATAAAATATAGAAATTATATTAACTATATGAGCAAAATTAGGGAGACAGTTGTCCTTGATGAATATCAAGGATACATATATCTGGAGCCTATTTTATCTTTTGGAATTACTTGTATTTGTAGTTATCTCAACAACAACATCCCCAAACAAGCCAAGGGCAAATCAGAAATTTTGAAATTTGCGACCATGTGCATGGTTGCCATAATTCTTATTCTTGGGCAGTTTTTCTATTTTTCCGAATGAAACCTCAAAAACCGCCATACACTCTAATTTTTCAAAAAAAAAATGTTTATAAGTTTCATTTGAAAAAATAGTAAGATATTTTTAGGTTATGAAAAATTGAACGAATTTTATTGATATCTAAAATAGATTTTATTTGAAGAAAGTAAGATACAAGGGCCTAACAACACCAAAAATATCTAACGATTACAGTATAATTCTTCAAGATTCAAATGCAGAAACCCCATTCGAACTCCAAGTTGAAGAGGGAACCCCATTTGAACTCCAAGCTGAAGAAGCCCTCAATTGCAAAGTAATAATTACAGTGTAATTCTTCCCAATAATTTTTTTTTCTAATTTTTCCATAAATCTAAAGCATTGAGATCATAAATAAACTAGAGGAGGTACAATTACACAATACATTGGTGCGACATCACAAAATTTAAACAAAATCGTGGGTTATGGTTATTTTGAACCTAGAAGCGGGCAACATTAACACTGACGACGACATTTATATAGTTTAAGGAAATCGAACCTGAAGTTAGGATCCTCGATTAGCCCCTAAACCTCCGTTCTAAAAAAAAAACTTGGTTGTTGAAAAGCCACAGCAAGATGAAAAGAGTTCAAACGAAGCCACAACAAAAGGTTATGATGTTGATTTGAAAAAACAATAAATATTAGAATTGATAAGGTTATGGATGCTTATTTGAAATCAATTGGAAAAAAAAAACAAAAATATGATAATCAATTTGAAAAAATCAAAATTTTAATTAAATAAGCATTTAAAGAGTTCAAACTTTATAGATATAAAAAAGCAAAATAAATAAGATAAAGTGATACAAAATATTAAAATTAGTCAAGGCAAAAATACATTAAAAGAAGGAAAACTAAAAACAATTAGATAAATTGAGTTGATTTGATATTTGAAAATAAAATCTAAAATACACAAAAATGTGTGAATAAAATGAAATAATTAGATAAATTTATATTTGAAAATAATATTTGATCAAAATTCATGATACAAACCACAATCCCCATTTTTTTTTGTGAAGGCATATTCTGTTTATTATCAAATCTATAACCAATTAAATTTAATTATACTACATTTATGGATTATGGAGGGTATTTTGGAATTTCGAAAAAGTCTGAGGATGTAGAAAAGGGCTAGGAAGATATCCATGTTTTTCTATATTTTTTTTTTTTCAAATAAAAGTGAAATTAGTGCTATATGACTAGATATCTCTTTAATTATCCACGTCTGATTACATTTTATAGTACTCTTATAAAAGAGTCATTCCCCCATCCTCATAAATATACTTAGCAATTGCTTAAGCATCTGATTCCACCAACAAATCCTCCAAACACATCTTGTTTGCAAGCTTCAGACCAAACAACAGGGCCAACATTTCTGTTGAAACCTATTCCTGAAGAAATCAGTCGTGACCACCACCAAATCGCCCTTTTAATCTTTGATAATCACCCTAATGCCAACTGTATTTGACTCATTCTGACATGCAACATCAACATTAAGCTTGAAACTCCCACAAGGCAGAGGAAACCATCTAGTTAGAACTTCCAACGCCGACAAAATGCTTGCCCTAGAAGAGGCATGGAGAGAAGACCTATCTTGTTCAGAAATTTTCGTCGAGAGCTACGTAAACTGAAACTCAACAAGGTAAGTAGAGATCCAATGTGCCCGCATAGAGACCTCAACAATTGGATGATTATGCGCCTTACTATTCCGATTTGCCCAAACTGCCTAATGATGCATTGTGAATATGATGAAATAATGACGTATATTGCGATTGTGGTGTATGCGTTGCACATGCAAGTTTTCCTAGTAAAATCCAGGTATAAATCCTATTAGGTTTTCTGGTAAGTTCAGGGTCGAACACAGGGACTACTAAGACAATATGTGACAGTAAATTTCGATTCCTTTGCGGTGACAAAAACAATAAGTTTGTTGGTATGTTGTGTAAAATATAAATCTTATGCGGTGGAATTGAGTAAAGAGTTAATGACAAAGAAGTTACAATGAGTATGCGGGAAATGGGTTGAGAAGGGGTTTAGCTAACATTTTCTAAGATTGCGTTCAAGTCATGCAATCATGCTACACACACACAACAACATGTCATCTCTCAATGCAAATGCCATAGTTCCTAATTTTAGGGCGCATGAGATCTTTACGATAATGTCTATAAGACTTATGTCTAAGCCTATATTCTTGTCTATGCGATGATGAATGATACACACATATACAAGGCGATCGCATACTAATATATCCTATTTCTAGGGTGCATGCGATGCATGATAGCAAACAGAATTTATCTCTAAGTTTCTATCTCTTGCTTATGCGGTTCTAATCTAATCTGACTTTCTCAAGCCTAGATTCTAACCTAACTCTCTCAAGTCTAGGTTCTTTCTTTAGATTACTCTCTCAAGTATCTTTAAAGGGTGATGGACACATACATAAGACAAGATGATCGCATAAAATGAAGATCTTAGGTTATGCTAGCTAAGTACTTGTCACCCCATTCAAAAGTTTAGTTACTCATGCGCATTGTGAAGAGATTGAACAGATGTAGAGGTGCAAATTCCACTTCATAAATAAAATCAGAATACAAAACGACAATGGAAAGTAGGGATAGGGAGCCCGATAGCAATGTCTTGTTTCCGAAGGCTTTTACACTGTGTTTTACTCTACTCTGCCCAAAAGAATGTTCTTGCTTTCGCAAGTGTTGGCTCTCTCTTCGTTTACAGCGCGTCCTGGCAATCTCTCGAGCTAACCAGGAATGATCTTTCGGCGTCTTCCTCCACCTTCTAAGTATATGAATTATTTAATGGCTATCTATGATCTATCTTTTATGTATATGGCGAATGGGAACTCCAAAATTTTGAACTCTCTCAATGAAGGTTGCCTTCGGTATTTATAGAGCTTCAGGGTGAAGAGCTTTATCTCAAATGATTGCAATGATGGGAAATTATTAAATCTCTGCCTGATGCGTCGATTAATGGTCACTGAAAAGTTGAATGTACTTGCTACAGTGTGTTGTTAACGGCTTGTCAACTAAATTCGGATTCGACCGTCATAAGCTTTCCGTCCCATCATGATTTATTAAGCTTTCACCTTGATGTGCCATCTTTATGCGGCCACCTTCTTGAGTAGATTTTCGTGGGCGCATATGATCGCATAGCATTGTGGTCGCAATCTTCTAATGTGCTCGGACGTCGAATTCCTTGGATCGCAATTTGCTTTACGCTAATGCATTTTTCTGCACAAAATAAGAAAATTAGCTACTTTAATGCGATGGGCGCATGTAATCGCAATATTATCAACTTAATGCTTTTGGATACGATTTTGCATATTTTTATAGTCGCATTCTCACATTGTTTTATATCTTTGCATTGTAATAACGTGCATTTCTGCCCATTATCACACCCCCAAATTTAAAACAATGCTTGTCCTCAAGCATAAATTAAAGATTTTCCTTAGAGAGCCAGCCACCTTTTTCTTACCTAGATTTCTCGAGGTGCCTTATTCAAATCTTATGAACTAAAATCTCCTTAATTTCTATCCTGATATTTTCTTAAAATATTTCTAAAATTTAAGGACCCCAATTTTAACCTTCAAAAAGACTTTACTTGTTTCCAGGGCATCGCATGATTTATTTGAAAAACTTTTCCAACTGGGGTGTTTCCAAATGATTTTTATCCTTGTATAGTTTAGATATTCTTTTTATGATCTTGCGCTGATCCAAGTGCCTAGCCTTCATTTTGGCTTGCCCCCACGAGTGTCATGCGGACATCCAACTACGAGCAAGGCGCTCTTTCTCAGTCTAAACTCATGCCCATTTGACAGTAGAGTTGCGATCACTTATTTATGCATTGATCACAATTCCTACCTTTGTTTTGGCTTGCCCCCACGAGTGTTATGTGGACATTAAACTACGAGTAGGATCCGATCGCAATTTTTTTTGTTGCAATATCTAAAGGTAGTAAGATTGAAAATAAATACCAGCACCCCAAATTTAAATGTAGCAATGTCCTCATTGTTGATAGACTAAAAGAATTCATGCGATGCTCTAAATTCAGTTTGAAAGAAAGTTGGTGGACCACTAACTTCTAGAAATATTTCACAAATTGACTGTCCTAAAATTAAGTTGATTCTAGTACATGCGATGAACAATAGAGGCATGCATTTCATCATTGAAATCATAATTGATACGGAAAACAATGCAGTGACTAACTAAAGTAATCAATATTTAATGATTGCGCCAACTAAAGAAGATGTGATGATAGAATGATCAATGTTAAGAATGAGATGCGAGAGTGCAAAATTTGGAATAAACAAAGTCAAAGAAAGATACAACCCCCAAATGTGCTCTGTTACCCGTATCATTTGTGATCGCATCCTTCTTTGCGATGAGCCGATCTCTTCGATTGCGATGGCTGAACGAACTAGTTGTGTTTTTCGGTTATCGCATAGCTCCACCGCAATCGTTTACCACGATCGTTGCTAAAAACATCAAGAGGGTAAAAAATATAAAAGACAGAGTTAATAAAAATTTTCTTTCTCTCTCTCTCTCTTTTTTAGAGGATGCTGGCGTAACAAGGATATAAAAATGATAAAGGATATAAAAAGGTAGAGTGAGTTCATGAACTGAAGATTTCAGAGGATACTTCAAAAAGATTGCGTCCCTGATGAGTTTGAATTGTATGATTGCACAGGGACTGCCCACTTCTTCTTTAGTCAGAATTCCTCAGGTCCACGGAGATTTTCTCGTGATGCAAGTCTTCTCCGTGATATATTTTGACTTTTTATCCATTGACTTTGAATGCGTTGGTCCCATCCTCATTGGATAACTCAACCACTCCATGTGGGAATACCTCTTTGATTATAAATGGCCTAGACCATTGTGATTTTAACTTTCCGGGAAAAAGTCATAGCCGAGAATTGTACAACAAGACCTTCTATCCGACTTGGAGATTTTTCTCGCATAGTTGTTTGTTATGCCAACGTTTTGCGCGCTCCTGGTAGATTTTGGCCTTCTCATATGCTTGAGTTCTCCATTCGTCAAGCTCGACCATTTGAAGTTTCCTTGCCTCCCCTACGGTATTCAAATCAAAATTGAGCTTTTTCACTACCCACATTGCTTTATGCTCCAATTCAGTGGTAAGTGGCATGCCTTTCCAAACACCAACGCATACGGAGACATGCCTATAGGTATTTTATAGGCTGTTCTGTATGCCTACAAGGCATCATCCAACTTCATTGCCCAATCTTTGCATGAAGGCTTCACCACTTTCTCTAAGATCAGCTTGATTTCCCTATTGGACACCTCAGCTTGGCCGTTTGTCTGTGGATGGTATGCGGTGGCGACTTTATGGTGGATATTATACTTGAGCAGCAATTTGTTGATGATGTTATTAACAAAGTGGGAGCCTTCATCACTTATTATGGCACGTGGGGTGCCAAAACGAGTGAAGATATTTTTTTGCAAGAACTTGGAGACTACCGCCGCATCGCTTGCAATGCATGATACCGCTTCAACTCATTTGGAGACATAATCGACGGCCAACGGGATGTATTTGTGACCATTTGATGGCGGAAATGGCCCCATAAAGTCTATGCACCCATACGAATAACTCCAATTCTAAGATAATATTCATCGACATCGCATTCTTCCATGAAATATTTCTCGTGCGTTGGCAAAAAATATCCACTTTGTAACACCTTTGTTGCGTGCGTTGGCCTCCAAAATGTCCACCATATGGTGAGTCATAGCATTGAGAGTGAGAAGCTTCTGATACGCATAGGCGCAAAATCTGGTCTGACCCCCTCTTGTAAAGATTTGGCTCATCCTAATAATATGATCTACATTCGTGTCTGAGCCGCCTTTTTTGGTAGGCTGTGTAGTTCTCAGGAAATTGTTCACAAACCAAAAAATTGACCACGTCCGCATACCATGTTAACTCTTAAATTTTGAACAGCTGCTCATCTGGAAAAGTTGCATTCACCTCCGACTGGTTACGGTCGACTTCAGGATTTTCTAATCTTGATAGGTGGTCCACAACCTGGTTCTCCGTCCCTTTGTGATCAATGATTTCCATGTTGAATTCTTGAAGGAGGAGAACCCATCGAATCACTCTCGGCTTTGCATCTTTATTTGTCATCAAATATTTGATTACCGAGTGGTCGGTGTGAATGATCATTGGATCCCAGCAAGTAAGCTATGAATTTCTCCAGTGCAAAGATCACCGTAAGAAGTTCTTTTTCAATGGTAGTGTAATTTGTTTGGGCAGGGTTCAAGATTCTACTCGCATATGCGATGAAGTGTAGCATGGTTTTCTTCTTTTGCACTAGCACCGCCCTCATCGCATAACCACTAGCATCGCACATCAGTTCAAAAGGTTGTGTCTAGTCCGGTGTGATCAACACAGGTGCAGTTATGAATGCGTTCTTCAGTATCTTGAATGCGTTGAGGCATTGTTCATCAAAGTCTAAAGTTTCCTTGGCCTCCAGCAACGCACTCAACGATCGAGCAATTTCTGAAAAGTCCTTCACAAAATGTCGATAAAATCCTGCATGCCCCAGGAAGCTCTTGACAACCTTCACATTTGTTGGAGGTGGGAGCTTTTCAATGGCCTCAATCTTCACCTTATCCACCTCCAACCCTTCTTCGGAGACTTTGTGCTTGAGCACAATACCTTCTTTTACCATGAAGTGGCACTTCTCCCAGTTCAGCACAAGGTTCGTCTCTTCACATCTTCTCAGTATCTTCTCCAAATTGTTTAGACAAACTTCATATGTTTGCCCGTACACCGAGAAGTCGTCCATAAAAATTCCACTGAGTCTTCAAGATACTCAGAGAAGATGGCCATAATACACCTCTAAAACGTGCTCGGCGCATTGCATAGTCCGAACGACATACGTCGAAAAACAAACTTTTCGTAAGGGCAGGTGAATGTGGTTTTCTTTTGATCTTAAGAAGCAATCATGATTTGGTTGTAGCCTGCATATCCTTCTAAAAAGCAGAAGTAATCATTTTCTGCTAGTTGGTCTAGCATCTGATCAATAAAAGGCAAGGGGAAATAATCCTTCTTCGTCATCGTATTTAGTTTGCAGTAGTCCATGTAGATCCACCAGCCAGTGATGGTCCTGCATCCAACCATTTGATTATCTCCTTTTTCACGACTTCCTTCATCACAAGGTTTAGTTTGCGTTAATGTTCGATCGATCCTTTTTTATTCTCCTCGAGACGTATCCCGTGCATGCAATGTGCGAGGCTAATTCCTCTTATGTCTGCCAATGTCTAGCCTATTGTTTTTATGTGCTTTCTCAGGATGCTCAGCAGTGCATGCTTTTGTTCTTCTTGAAGTGCAAAGGAAATTATTACTGGTAGAGTTTCATTTTGCCCTAGAAAAGCATACTTCAGGTTGTTTGGTAAGGTTTTCAATTCTACTGTGGGTGGTTGTTCCAAGGATGGTTTTTGTGCTTTTCTCTCTTCATTCAATGTTAGTTTTTCTTCATTGGTTGTTATTTCCACAATCGCATTGTAGGTTACCACAGATGCGGTTGCATCCTCTCCTTCATCTTCATCTTCAGACTTTTCTTCTTCATAACAACTGGGTTCATTGTCAGAATCTGTTAGGTCTTCTTCTTCCGGATATTTCATGGCCTTGATAATGTAGAACCTGAGCTTCTTTCCATTCACACTTAGTGTGATCTCTCTCTTGTACACATCAATCTGAGCACGACCAGTGGATAAAAATAGTCATCTCAAAATGATGGGTACATCCTTTTCTACTTCATAATCGAGGATGATGAAGTCCGCCAGTAAGATAAATTTATCAATCGAGACTAGGACATCCTTCACCTTCCCTTCTGGATGAACAAGGGACCTGCCAGCTAGCTGGAGAGTCACCATCGTGGGCGTCAGCTGCCTCACATTCAACTGCTTAAAAATTGAAAGGGGCATTAAGTTGAGTATTGGCCCCAGATTGCAAAGTGCTTGACCTACATATAACCCTTCAATTGAGCAGGGTATTATGAAACTTCTGGGGTCGCGCATTTTCGGTGGAATTATGGTTTTTGAACTTTGCGTTAATGCCATCATTGCGAACTTACCTGTGCTCCTTTTCTTCGTCACCATGTCCTTCAGAAACTTTGCATACTTTGGTATTTTTTCACTCGCTTAAGTGAAAGGGATGTTGATATGCAACTATTTCAACATGTCCATGAAGCGATGATACTGCACTTCATCATTTTTCTTCTTTTTAAGTCTTTGAGGAAATGGTGGCAGCTGTATTTTCACGGTTCCCTGTTCCATAGTCTTAGAAGTTGACGTAACTTCTAGTTCTATCGTCTCCTGTTCTTCTGGTTCCTCTTGAGTCAATGGGGTCTGGGATTCCATCGCAATTGGAATAGTCTGACTTGGCTCCTTCTTCTCTTCCGCCACTGTCTTTCCGCTTCGTAAAGTTACAACTTGACATTACTCCTTTCTTGTACTCCCTGGGTTGCGCGGGAGCTCAGTTGAACTCGCCAATGCCCTTTGCGGTCTACTTTTGAGCTCGCCCGCAATCTGTCTTATCTGAATTTCGAGATTACGGATTGACGTCACTTGATTCTGGAGTACTGTTTCATTCTTCTCAATATACTACTTTAGTAAACTCTCCAGCGATGAAGATTGCGGTGCCTGCGAACTGCTAGCTTGATTTTGTGGTTGACCGTTTGTTCGCGAGAAAAATCCTTGCGGCCCCTGCCATGGGTTGAAAATTTTATTGTTGATTTTTTCACACAAAATTGGGGTAGTTTCTCCACCCAGGGTTGTTAGTATTGGAGAAAGGATTATTCTTCATGAAGTAAACAGATTGTGGATTCCTCGGACACTCTTCCATTGGATGGGCTTCTCCACAAGTGACACAACTTGCGTTCGTTTGATCGATTACGTTAACCTGCACCCTATGCGTTCCTGGGCTATTGATTTTGATGCCTTGTATTCAGTTCATCATCGCATTCATTTGGTTTTATAGGGATGTGATGGCCCTATTACTTACGTCACTATCTTTAATTCTAAGTCTTTGATCGCTTTCCCTCTAGTCTTCGTGATTCTTGGAAATGCGGTCAAGTATATTTTTAGCCTCGTAATATGTTTTGTCAAGCAGACCTCCAGCTGCTGTAGCATTGGCAGCCGCCTGCAATGCGGGGTTCAAATTGTGATAAAAAAATTCCATTTGAAGACAATCGGGTAAGCCATTGTGCGGAAAATCTTGCATCAGTCTTTTAAACCTCGCCCAGGTGTCACTGAGCGATTTTTCAATATCTTGTTCAAAATTAGTAATCAACTTCCTCCTTCTTGCATTCTCTGTCGGGGGGAAGTACTTCTTCATGAACTTCTCAACTACTTATTCCCAAGACGTGATCTTCCCTGGTTTGAGAGAATAGTCCTATTTCCTTGTTTGGTCACACAGCGAAAATGAAAACAGTGTTAGTCAAACCTCCTCAGTTGAATGTTTGGGAACACAAAAGTATTGCAGATTTCAATAAAACTCCAGAGATGGGCGTGCAAATCCTCGCCACGCCTACCACCAAACTGTCCGATAGTTTGAATCATCTATAACATAACTAGTTTCATCTTAAACCTCGATCCGTCTAAGGCGGGCCTCATGATTCCTGGGGAGAAATCATAGAGGTTAGACGACGCATAGTCCCAAATGGGCTTATTGCGGTCGTTCGCCAGGAGGATGGGGTTTGCCATGATATTATTTGCATTTCCTGCTTTGTCTTCCAGTTACTTCGCCATGTTGGGATTTCTCTCTTGTTGTTGTCGGCAACTGTTTCTTCTTCTTCTTCTAAACGTTCTTTCAATCTATGGGTCATAATTGGGCCCCGGAACTTGTCCTTCGCTCATATGATGCCCGCTTCTTCCCTTACCAAAAAAGAGGCAGTGCACAGAGATGGAAAGCTACAAAGAAAATAAAAAAGTTACTGTTAGCACAATATGTACTGCCGTAGTCCTCGGCAACGGCGCCAAAAACTTGATGCGTTGTGAATATGATGAAATAATGACGTATATTGTGATGGTGGTGTATGCGTTTCACATGCAAGTTTTCTAGTAAAATCTAAGTATAAATCCTACTAGGTTCCTGGTAAGTCCAGGGTTGAACACAGGGACTACTGAGACAATATGCGACGATAAATTTTGATTCCTTTGTGGTGACAAAATCAATAAGTTGGTTGGTATGTTGTATAAAGTATAAATCCTATGCGGTGGAATTGACTATGCGCATTGTGAAGAGATTGAACAGATGTAGAGGTGTAAATTCCACTTCATAAATAAAATCAGAATACAAAACGACAATGGAAAGTAAATATAGGGAGCCCGATAGCAATGTCTTGCTTCCTAAGGCTTTTACACTGTGTTTTACTCTACTCTGCTCAAAAGAATGTTTTTGCTTTCGCAAGAGTCGGCCCTCTCTCCGTTTGTAGCGCGTCCTGGCAATCTCTCGAGCTAACTGGGAAGGATCTTTTGGCATCTTCTCTCTTTGCTTGCCTCTGCCTTCTAAGTATATGAATTACAGATTAATGGCTATCTATGATCTATCTTCTATGTATATGGCGAATGGGAACTCCAAAATTCTGAACTCTCTTAACGAAGGTGGCCTTCGGTATTTATAGAACTTCAGGGTGAAGAGCTTTTCTCTCAAATGATTGAAATGATGGGAAGTCATTAAATCTCTTTCTGATGTGCCGGTTAATGGTCACCGAAAATTTGAATGTACTTGCTATAGTGTCTCGTTAACGGCTTGTCAACTAAATTTGGATTCGATCGTCATTAGCTTTCTGTCCCATCATGATTTATTAAGCTTTCACCTTGACGCGCCGTCTTTGTACGGCCACCTTCTTGAGCAGATTTTTGCAGGCGCATACGATCGAATAGCTTTGCAGTCGCAATCTTCTAATGTGCTCGGGCGCCGAATTTCTTGGATCATAATTTTCTTTGCGCCAATGCATTTTCTTGCACAAAACAAGAAAATTAGCTGCTTTAATGGGATGGGCACATGCGATCACAATTTTCTTAACTTAATACTTCTGGACATGATTTTGCATATTTTTATTGTCACATTCTCACATTGTTTTATATATTTGCGTTGTAATAACATGCATTTCTGCCCGTTATCACCTAACAACACACATTAAAAAGCTTAAAATATAACCATCAAGCACTGAAGGCAAGATTGAACCGAAACTCACTCATTGGCCCAGATTTGTCCCAAGTATGACTAGGCCAGGTAGTAACTTCTCCCTATCTTTTGAGATATTTTGCACTAGATGAACACATGCTATAATGTTTCTTTATGCATTCCACACATTTCACACCACATATGAGTAGACACCTCTCAAATATATAGATTGTGGTTTGTGGCAAGATGTTATGAAAAACCTTCCACATAAATAGTTAAATCTTGCTCGAAATATTCATCTTCCAAAACTCCTTCCACCATTTCTCCACAAAGCCAATATTTGAACTTGACACTTCCCTTGAATTCATAGAGAAAGGCTCGTAGGCACCATTTGTCGAAAAAGTCCCATTTTTCTAATAATGTCACACGCATGGATCTGAATCTTAGAACACTGTTTCTTAGACAAGTGAACCTCGTGTTTAAAAGGTAATAAATCCTTCTTAGAGTTCTGTATCGAATATCGAGTCAACATTTTGTCGATAAAAGTTGCTTAAGACAGAGTCAACGTTCTGTTCTTTCAATCCCTAATAATTTGGATCCCAAGTACATACTATGCTTTTCCCAAATATTTCATTTGAAATTTTGCTGCTTGCCATTTTTTAATATCAGTAAAGTACCCTATATCATTCCCAATGAGTAAAATATCATCCACATAAAGTACCAAGAAAACTACTTTACCGTTGATGATTTTCTTGTTGACACAAGGTTCATCAACGTTCTGATCAAAACCAAAAGATTTGATCATAGTATCAAATCTAATATTCCAAGATCTTGACGCATCTACCTATAAATGGATCGATTTAGCCTGTAAATTTTTTGCTCCTGACCTTGGGCTACGAACCCCTCGGGCTGAGACATAAAGATGCACTCTTCAAGATTGTCATTCAGAAAGATAGTCTTGACATCCATTTTCCATATCTCATAGTCATAATATGTGACTATAGATAAGAGAATTCTTATAGACTTAAACATAGCAACAGGTGAAAAAGTTTCTTCATAGTCAACCTCTTCCCTAGGGGTATAACCCTTTGCTACAAGTCTAGCTTTGAAGGTCTGTACCTTTCCAGCAACATCTCTCTTTCTTTTATAGATCCATTTACACACTATGGGTTTAACCCCTTCAGATAGATCTATAAGTTCTCATACTAAATTGAAGTACATAGACTCCATTTCAAGGTCCATGGCTTTGACCCATTGGACCTTGTCTACGTCATTCATTGTCTGCTTATAGGACAATAAATCCTTAACTCCATCATCTGGTATAACAACCAGAGTTTTAGTTAAACACAAGTAACGATCAGGCTTTGATTTAAACCCCCCCTATGTTGAGGCACTCTCAACAATTGAGAAGGGCGAGACTAACCTAAAGTGTTGGCTTCTTCATTAACTCTTGATGAAAGGGCAGCTGCATCAACAACCCTTATTAATTCTTCAGTAGCTTCATTTAATACTAATTTGCTATGTGGTTTATGATCTCTCATGTGGTCTTCCTTCAAGAATGTAGCGTTTGTAGATACAAACACCTTATTTTCTTAAGAGTCGTAAAACAAATTACCTCTCATTTCCTTAAGGTAACCAACAAATTGGCATAACCTTGAACAAGGTTCCAATTTCTTAGGATTTTTCACTAGCACAAGTGCAGAACAACCCCATATTTTAAATCAATGTAAACTAGGTTTACGTCCCCTCCATAACTCGAAAGGTGTTTTAGAAACATTCTTTGAGGGAACATTATTCAAGATATGAACTACAGTCTCTACTGCATACACTTAAAACGAGCTAAGCAATTGAGCTAGCTTCTCATAGAACGAACCATATCTAACAAGGTTCTATTTCTTCTTTCTGATACACTGTTCTGCTAGGGTGTAACAAGTGCTGAAAGTTGGGATTGGATTCCATGTTCTATCATATAATCTTAGAATGTTAAATGTGTAAACTCTTGGAATTTAAGGGTTAAAGGTGTAAACTCTTGCTTTTCTAAGTACCTATGTTGCAAGGTATTGTGATGATTCAATGTGTTATGTAGCTAACTTAGTAAGCATCACTTGTTGTGTACTGAGGTGGTATGTACAAGTGTAAGAGAAGTAGGAGGAAAATTTTTTAAGTGTTAAGAATGAGGGCTCGCGAGTGGTTTTGAGAGAATCCCACACTTGGTGAAATTTTGGGCAGATTTCTCTAGAGGAAAGCCAGGTGTGAAGTAAAGCTGAGAAAAGGAATTCTCTAGATGATGGAGTACCGAGAGTAAAGGAATAAGTTTGGAAGTAGGAAATATTCTAAGTAATGAGACCAGAAGCTCTCGAGTAGATTTGAGGAATATCAATGCATAATAAAATTTTAAAAGATTTAAGGAATTGGCTAGAAGTTGGTTGTAAGGCTCAAAGGTTAATGGTTATGGGTCGTTGTATGCGTTGGCATAGAAGACACATTGGCCAAAGAAAATTATCTTGAAGTTACAATAGACATGTAAGCATGCGGTCGACTGCCTAAGGTAAGGTGCTAAGGGTAGCTTTGGAAGAATACATATTAGAAAGATTCAAGGTAAGGAAGGTAGTAGTACTTCGAAAATTTCTAAATATTGAAACCATGTGATGAGCCTAGCAATGGAGTATACTTTGACATAAAAGAAGAGAAGAAAGTTGGGCAAGTATTTGAAGGAAAAAGGATGAGACATAAAAGTTGGAAGCATAGTAGGGTGAAGCCAGAATTTAGAGAAGCCTAAGAGGCATGAGTTGGCCTATAGGTAAAATATGAGTAAGATTGACTAAGTGTTAAGAATAAGAGTTGAATGCAAGAGTCCAATAAAAAGGAAAATTTGGACAAAATATTAGTAAGGGAAGGTCTAACACAACCATTGAAGCATGAAGGACAAGTTTAACCATTCTTCCTTGAGTTGAACGCATGTCAAGGCCAAAAGAACCTTTGAACGCATAGTGCATGCAAGAAGTGGAAGATAAAAAATACGATAAAGGTTAAGAAGAAGTTCCCAAAAGGGAATTCACTGAATTTTGAGGACGAAATTCTTTTAAGGGGTAGGTAAGTTATAACCCCCGAAACTTCTCCCTAAGGATTCTCCGAGGTGGAGTCTTGTGAACGTTAGCCGAGGTGCTTGAAAGTAAAGCTTGCGTTGGCCTTGGGAGAGTTATGAGAAGGAAGGTGAGTTGGCTAAGTCAAGAATAGAAATGCTCTAGGAGGTGGATGCACACAAAGATACTTAGCATGGAAATAAATTGTTAAGTGTTGCCAAGAGGGAGTAACCATCCATTAGAGGTAATCCAATAGGAAGAGAGTACAACACACCTTGAGCTAGTTTAGTAGGCCATGTGTATTAATTAACAAGGAAAAGTCATTAGATGATTGGCAAAGCTAAGTAAAGGTAAGGAAAATCCAACCATGCATTGAAGGCATGCTTAAGAGGATGCTCAATAGATAAGTGGGGATCAAGGAGTTCGAGCATGGAGAAGGCTATCTTCAAAGCATAGGCTAGCATGAGACAACCATTTGGGAAAGAGTTACACCAAGGAACCCTAAGGAAGGCCAAATGGACGCATACCCTAGAAAAATAGCCTACATGGACGCATAGCAGAAGGAGTAACACAAGAACTATGAACTCAAGTAGAGAAACCATGCTCGGAGGAATAGTTTAAAAACTAAGGAAGGAGGAAAAGAAGGGAAGTTGAATTCATGGAAAAGGCTACCATGCGTCCAAAGAAGCCTTAGAAAGGGTAAAATTGATGCACCATGTGTTGAGTAAAGGATACCTATGGAGTAGCGCCAAGTAAAACATGCAAGACACCTTAAACAAGCCTCATGCATTGAAGATTATGCCACAACCTTGCTTTGAGAGGAAAGGAAATAAGCTATGTCATGAGGTGAAAGAACCTTACTTTTGAAGGTTTTGGCTTTATGAGAAGCAAACCATGCATTGGTTGGCTTGCTATAGAGGTTAGGTGGGCTTAGAGACACTTTATGCATTGAGAAGCTTGAAACCTAGTGACACGTTGGGAGCAAAGGAAAATCCATGCATTGAAGCAAACTTCCATGCGTTGAAAGTGAAGTTTTGGGTGGTGCAAGATACACAACAAGGCTAAAGCATGAGGTGGCTTCACGAGAGTTAGCGAAATTTGAAGAAAATGCTAGCTGGGAGGTTACTTGGCAAACTATGAAGCTAGAAATCCATGCAGAACTCTCTATAAATTGAGGTTGTTGAAAGAAGATCGGTTTGGCTCTTTTTACTCAGCCAAAAGAGGTGATCTTAGAGCCATCTAAAAATGAATGAGTGAAAAAAAAATATGGGGCTGTTGAAAGAAAACGCCCACGATTTGATGCTGAAAATCAAAGAAGATTCAAGGTAGTGCAAATTATGAGTTCAATCGAGCAGTCCGTGATGTTTGATGAATTACGAGAGTTTCAAGAAGAATTAACAGCTGTAATTTTTAGTTAAGTTAGTTAAGAAATGTAATACATTCATAGAATAAATTTTTGGATTTTAATGAATAGATTTTGAGTTATATGTTTTGAAAATTGAACCTGAGATTTAGGTGATGAAGAAGCAAGCAACTGACTAAGGGTTAAAAGAAACAAGTGGTGAGAGCATTTGGCTTGTGCTAAAAAGAAGGTTTTCAAGTAAGTTGAATCTCTTTGAGTTTAGAATATAAACATGGGCTCTATGAGAAGATTAGGCCAGAAGGAGGCCTAAAAGAGAAGGAAACTCGATGAAGGTTAGAATTCAAAGCATCCGGAGCATGCTAAGGTATTTGGATCATTTTAAGCTCTAGAGGAAGAATTGGAGACTCAAATTTAAAGGTAAGCTTTTTGAGAAGATTCCTAACAAGTTTCATGAAGGAAATTTTGTCTAATTTGAGCTGGAATTAAAGCTATAAGTGTTGAGAAATGAAGGAAAATAGGAAGTACCATGCGCCCAAGGAAGGACCATGCGTCCAAGTAGAGACCATATGTCCAAGAGGAGACCATGCAGTCAACTATGCTACAAAAGAAGAAGTGTGCATTGGCGTAAGGAATGCTCAAGGCCTAAAAGGCTAGGAAAGGGAGCTAACTATGTTTGAATGGCTTCTAGCTGCTAAAGTATTTCAATGTGTATGCTTTTACCAGTTTTCAAGTTTTAGCATGTTTGAAAATAACTAAGTATAGTATGTTTGATAAATGAAATCAAAACATGCTTTAGATGAGTTAGTACTCAAAACATGTTGAAGTTTTCCTAAAGACTAGAGTACAACGCATAAGGGTTTTATGGAGACAACTCATGTTTTATTTAAGGCATCGAAGTTTTGAAAAGGAAACTAAAACATGAATTTCTTAACAAAGCTAGATGCTGTTTTACCTAGACACATGGCTTGGTTTCAAGCATCATATCAATGCAAGGTTTTAAGTTATATGAGTTTGATGTTCTCAAAGCATACGATGACTTAGCCTTTCATGAGTTTTGCGCTTGAATATCTTTAAAGTATGCTTATGTACAAATATTTCTTAGTTGAGCTAGAAGCTCCTATGTTTTCAAATACATTTAAATGCATAAATGATTTTAAAGGAAAGTTTATGGACAATAAGTTATGCAATGTATAAATATGATTTGAAAGGCATAAACATTCATAATAATGATGGATTTTATGATAATAGTCATTTAAAATGCTATGTTTTATGAGGAATGCTAATCTGCTATGCAGTGATTGTTTATGAAATTATGTTTTAGTACCCTAGCTATGAATCCTGGTACTGAAGGTTGTGAAGGTATCAAGGTCCCTCTTACTGAAGGAGACGAAAGCATGTAGAGTTGATTTCACTCCAATGTTGAAGCTGACGAAGGTAACTTGGTGAAATCTCTACGTGCACGTAAAAGTGTTATCAACACTGTTGGTGATGTAGAATTCCACCTCAACTAAGGTTTTCGACGTTGAAGATATTGAGGAAAAGAGCTCTACCCAACTAAGGTTTAGAAGGGTACAAAATTCCAAAAATAATAAAAAATGGGATCGAAACCGTCTGCTCTGATACCAATTGAAGGAAAACCATCGAAGGTCCCTATGCGGAAGCGGGGATTGTTCCCAATTTTAATTGTCACAGAACTTTAAATTACAAAATAAAAAACAAAGATTACGCATTATCAAACAAAAAACTTTACAACATGCTTTTGAAGGAACTATAAATTAGAGAACTAGTGAGCGAAAACAGATCGTTCTAAACTTCATTGTGAAAGAATTCAAACGTTTACGGTCATTCATAACAATTATGCACATAGACTAAATTACAATATGCTTCTTAAAGAACAAACAAGGAATCGAGTAAACAATACCTTTGAAGAACCCTTTCTTCATGTATCCCTCAATTGTTTAGCAATGCGTCCAACAGCACAAATGCAACAAACAATTTAGCAAACAGCACGAACTGGAAAAACCTCAATCACAATCGAGTACAACTCGATCGTTAATCCTCGAAGAAAACTCGATACCACAACGAGGCTACCTTGGTATTCTCGATGTGAGAATCTAGGAGCTGTAGGCTCTGTATGACTTTAGATAGAGGGAAGGAGGAAGTAAACGATCGAGTAGATGATCGAATATGCGATATTAGAAGGAAGTCTATCATATAGATGATAGCTTGTAGAAATACAAGCTATTGTAGCCTTTTACTTAGAATTATGAGGGTTAATAAGCAAAATATGCATTAATAATACCAAGAGTTCATGTGGAAAAGTGAGCTTGTATCGACTAGCACCAAAAATCCTCACTAACCCTATATCATGCGTTATTCCACATCAAAGTGTCTACTTTTGCAAAAATTGTAGGAATTGATCGCATGCATCGGTCCTAGACCGCTGCAAGGTTGACCGCATGCGTTGATCGTCATAAAGACTAGTTTATCGCATGGAATGCTGCATCCACAGAGTGATAATCGTGATAGAAGAATGATCGCAAGGTAGGTGGAATGCATTGACATTTCAGGAGAAACAAGCATGAACGCATACTTTGGGAGTATCAACAAGATAAGGTGATGCTGACATTTCCCATATTGCGACAGAAGCAGTAGTGAGTCAGAATGAGGTATCAGATTTGTCGGCGTTTGAGCTCTATAAATAGAGCCTTGGATCTTCACTTCAAACCATTCGAGTTTCTGCCCTAAGGCTGATTCTTGTGATCACAGATGAGAGCACGAGCAAGACTTTCTTTGAGAATTCTTCACCTCCACAGCCCCTTCCAAGTGACGATTGGAGTTTCGTTGGAGATAGAGCTCGAGAGAGACTTCTCCACCATCCATCCATGGCACTACCAGCAGCCTTGACACATTTTGGATGAAAAGCAAGAGATTGCTCACATCTAGCCCTCCACCTCTCCTCTTATCTCTATATTGTATTACATTTTGGCTTAAGACATTAATACATTTTGTAATCAATGTGTCTCTTAGTTCCTTCAACACCATCTTCATCATCTTCTTTTCTTTATCATCATCTACATTCATTGTTTAGTTAAGTATCGAAGATAGTCGTATACTCAGTCATGCAGCATAGAGATATGATGCATGTAGCAACCCACCGAGAGGTGTGCGTTACACGAGTATAGTGAGTTAATCCTCTTCGTTTGGTGTGAGGTTGTCGCAATGCTTGTCTATGAGCTGAATAGCTGCAACTAACTGCCCGAGAGGGTTAGTAGTGAAACACACTAAAGCAAGGTAAGCTTTGTTCCTAGAGATAGGAATGGTCTTATGCTCGATGCAACCATGCATTATCAAGATATAAGCATGCGGCTGGCCATCGAGAGGTGTGCGATGCGTTAGTGTGGTGAGCTGGGATTACTCGAGCGACCAAACATAATGAAGCCACCTTATTATGCATTAACAGTTGTTGCATCTCTACCAATTCTCATAGTTAAACTTCCATTGCTCAATCTGTTTAGTTAGGAGTAGGAGTAGCACATAATCCATTAACTTCTGTCTTTTTTACTTTTATTCATCGGCTCAAACGCATCACTTCCCAAACATTATTGAGTTCCCTGTGTTCGACCTTAGATCATCCTGAGAAACTTTCATTCTTGTTATACTTGGGGAGAAAGCAAGAAAACTTATGACAGAAACACATGGTCATCGCATACGGGCTTAATGCACGTTGCATATTTTTCTAGTCCAACTTATGACCTTCGACGCATGGAGAACAACGCATAACAAAAGAAAAGCATATTTTTCCTCTCTCCTTTTCCAACCAACAAGTATAGACTTGATATTCGATCGTGTAGCAACAAGTGACTATCGTATAGTAAACTCGTTTCTTGATCATTTAGTCTCTGAGGCTATCTTTTAGTAAAACTATTTTACTCGATAGTTTTTCTTTTGTGAGACGATACGAATAATGTAATTTGGACAACTATTTTCCTTTTTATCTCATAGTTACCATAAACTGCAAATAACCTCCCACTCAAGTTGGTTCTTAAGAAAAAGAATTATTAATTATCATATAATTAATAAATTATAGATAAATACAATAACTAACTTATCATATTATATTTATAACCTATAGTTTTAATATTGCAACATATGCAACATAAACTATAGTTCTTTTTCTATTTTATGGTATTTAATATAAATCATATTTATATTAATTCCTCCAATCAAATAATGTATCAAATACATTATATCAATTATATCACATATAATTGAATCAATTTAATTATATCATATATAATCAAATTTTCTCTTGTTAATTTGAACACTTCAAACTAACCCAAAATTTGATTCTCAACTTGAACCCATTAAGCTACCAAAGGGACCTTATGGATCTATAGTTTGAAGCTCCAATGGTACGTGAAAAACTGACTAAACTCTTTAATCACGATATCCACCATCCGTTAACTGTCGGTCACTCCACTAAAGACTGATAGTTGCACTCTTTGCACTTCAGATATATTTCTATGTCTATTGGATATAACCAATCAATAGTGCAATGACCCTTTACAAATTGTTCGTAAGTACAGTTGAGCCAATTTACCGTTTTGCCCCTGTAGTTACATCTAACTCCTTAAGTAGCACTGATTCCTCTAATGAATAATAAGTCATAGTCCCATTATGACTTAGTCCTCTCTTCCCAAGGGAGGGTGTGGCCACTATGTTCAAGACCCAGAATCAACCCTTAAAGGAGCCATTTATCTACTTACCCCTGCTTCTGGGAAGTAGTGAATTTCGTCTTGTGTAGCCAAGTTTCCAACTCCCCAATCAGACGAATCCCCAAAATGGTAGGCTTGTTGAGTTGGCAATCTAGCCACTTTCACCCATACAAATCAAAGGACCACCCTTGTAGGCAGGAGTTCCCAACTCACTCAGGATTGAGGTCATGTCACCTATGGTCGTTCTAGTGAAATGTAAGTTTCAATTATCAACGGCGTTATATAAAGAGACTAATCATTTCGTGGTTCGGTCTTATACAAACTCTTTGCATAGGATACCCTCGCTCACATGTCTCCACATGAATGATCATGATCAGACTATTTGTAGCACTTTACAACACTTGTAACATTTACAAAGTGGCCTATATCCGTAGTGTCATCAGGATAAGATATCCGTTTTTATCCATATACTACAGACCATTTAGGTTAATACTTAAAGTACGATCCACTTGTATGTCTCCACAAACATTCTTAAGTTACATAAAATAACCTCATACCTTAGTTTATTGGATTGAGTAAATGCTTATAAAATAACACTTATTTTATTAAATAACAATATGTTTACAGAGTTTACAAACTACGAGACTACGAGGAGATTTAGGACACCATTCCCAACAACTTTTACATAGGAATTAAGGACGAAATTGACACTTACCCTTGAAGTCAATTTTCTTCACGTAATCCCACTAAATTCGAATCACGAATGATCTCCAGAATGAAAACACAATTGGGCACCACCACTTGAGAACCCTCTGTATTCTCTTGAGAATTAATAATTCAAGCAAGAGTTGTGGGCTTTCTTGAATTCTTGGAAGAGGGAAAGGAGAGGATGTGAGGGAGGAGAATAGTTTTTCCACAGAGAAATCTTCTCTGTGAAGCCTACAGGGGGAATGAGAGATCCATAAAAATTGGAAGAAGACGACGACTTTTTCAACTCCCCACACTGCACGTATTTTGCTGAGAGAATTAGAGGGAAGGAGTTGACTCCCTCCCTTTAATTATATAAAAATTAAATCAAATTTAATTTAATTAATAACAATATATATACATACATATATATATATACATACATATATATATATACATACATATATATATATACATACATATATATATACATACATACATACATATATATATAATAACTACCTTATTATATATATATACACTATATGTTATATCAAATATAATTCATAACCTATAGTTTTATGTTATATCAAATACGATATAATCTATAGTTTTATTTTCTTTCAACAATGCATGACATTTAATACAAATCATATTTATACTAAATTCAATTATATGAATCCCATTCATATAATTAATATCCAAATCATATTTAAATATTTAATTTATCTCAATTATTTATGTCATTTAACATAAATCATGTTTATACTAAATTTAATTATATGAATCTCATTCATATAATTAGTATTTGAATCGTATTAAAAAACCTCTCAAAATACTTTATATTATAATGTATCTAATACATTATACTAATTATATCACATATAATTAATTTAGATAATTATATCATATATAATTAATTTTTCACAATTAATTTGAACAATTCAAATTAATTCAAAATAATACTCGATTAAAACTTTGTTGAGCTACTGAGGGAATTTTATGGACTTGTAGATTGAAGCTCTAATGGTACTTAGATAATTAATTAAACTTTTTAATTAAATTACCCAACATCCATTAACTATCGGTCACTCCACTAAAGACTGTTGCACTACAGATATATTTCTGTATCCATTAGATAAAACCAATCAACAGTGTGATGACCATTCACAAATTGCTCATAAGTACAGTTGGGCCAAATTACCGTTTTCCCCTATAGTTACATCTAACTCCAATTCCTTTAATGAACAACAAGTAATAGTCCAACTATGACTAAGTGTCTTTAGGGCCAGGAGAGGGTGTGACCACATTATTCAAGCCCTGGAATCATCCCTTAAGGTAGGAATTTATCTACCTATCCCAACATTAGAGAAGGAATGAATTCTGTTTTGTATAACTGTGTTCCCAGCTCTCCAATCAGACGAATCCCCAAAATGGTAGGTATATTGAGTTGGCAATCTGGTCACTCTCACCCATACAAATCAAAGGACCGTCTTCATGAGCAGGAGTTCATAACTCACTCAGGATTTAGGTCATATCACCTATGGTCATCCTAGTGAAATGTAAGTCTATATTATTAACGGTGTTACATATTGAAACTAAAAATTTCGTGGTCCGGTCTTATACAAACTTTTTATATAGGATACCCCCGCTCACATGTCTCTACATGAATGTTTAGGATTAGATCATTTATAACACTTTACAACACTTGTAACATCTATAAAGCGGGACGTATCCGTAGTGTCACCAAGGTAAGGTACCCAACCTTATCCATCTACTGCAAATCGTTTAAGTTATTATTTAAACAAGATCCATCTGTATGTCTCTATATACTTGTTTAAATTGTTGGGGTTGATGCCCTAATTCTCATAGGGTCCTATAATTTGTAAACATTTGTATGAACAAACATTTTGTGATGTATAATATATGATATTTTATTCACTCCAGTCTATGAAATATTTGATATTTTAGTTGCATTAACCACAAACCAATCAACAAAGATCCATGGTTATCATTGTAACTTAAACATGTATGTGGAGACATATAAGTGGATCGTGCTTTAAGTGATAACCTAAATGGTCTGTAGTATATGGATAAGGAGGGATACCTTATCCTTGTGACACTACGAGTGTAGCCTGCTTTGTAGGTGTTACAAATGTTGTAAAGTGCTACAAATGATCTGATCTTGATTATTTATGTATTAGACATGTGAGCGGGATATTCTATACAAAGGAGTTTGTATAAGACCGGACTATGAAATGTTTAGTCTTGTTATATAACACCATTCATAATTGAGATTTTCATTTCACTAAGATGACCATGGGTAACATGACCTTAATCCTGAGTGAGTCGTGAACTCCTACCTATGAGGGCAATCCTTTGATTTGCATGGGTGAGAGTGGCCAGATCGCCGACTCAACAAGCCTACCACTTTGGGGATTCGTCTGATTAGGGAGCTGGGAACTTAGCTACACAAGATGGAATTCACTCCTTCCCCGAAGCAGGGGTAAGTAGATAAATTGCTCCTTTAAGGGTTGATTCTAGGGCTTGAACAATGTGGCGCCACACCTTCTTTTGGCCCGAGAAGGGTTTAGTCATAGTGGGACTATGATCTATTGTTCATTAGAGGAATCAATTGTACTTAAGGAGTTAGATGTAACTACAGGGGAAAAATGATAATTTGGCCCAACTGTACTTACGAGCGATTTGTGAAGGGTCATAGTACTGTTGGTTGGTTATATCCAATGGACATATAAATATATTTGTAGTGCAAAGAGTGCAACTGTCGGTCTTTAGTGGAGTGTCCAACAGTTAACGGATGGTGGATAATATGATTAAAGAGTTTAGTCAGTTATTCACATATTGTTAGAGCTTCAAGCTACAGGTCCATAAGGTCCCCTTGGTAGCTCAATGGATTCAAGTTGAGAATCAGTTTTTAGTTTAGTTTGAAATATTCAAATTAACAAGAGGGAATTTGATTATATATGATATAATTAAATTAATTAAATTATATATGATATAATTGATATGATGTATTTGACACATTATTATTTGATTAGAGGAATTAATATAAATATGATTTATATTAAATTCCATAAAAAGAGAAAAAGAACTATGGTTTATGTATTGTATATAATGCAATATTAAAACTATAGGTTATAAATATAATATAATAAGTTAGTTAATGTATTTATTTATAATTTATTAATTATAAGATAATTAAATTTCTTTTTCTCTAATAACCACCCTTAGTGGGTGGTTACACGGTTTTATGGCAACTGTGAGATAAAAGGTAATTGGATTTCAAAATCTCATACAACACTTGACTGACATTATTCACTATCGAGTAACTAAACGATCACATGGAGTTTACTATACAATAGCATCGAGTCTATGCGATAGACCTTCATCTTCTACCGATTGTTTCATCGTTTACTCGATTGTTTTCCTCCTTCACTCCAATCCTTCCCTCAATCCAAAATAAGCCAGAGCCCACAGCTCATGGATTCTCATACTGAGAATACCAAGGCAATCTTGTGGTAGTGTCCTATTCTGATCGAGGATCGAGTTGATACTCGTTGCTGGTGTTCGAGGGAGATCGAGTTCGAGTTGTTCGTTGCATTCGAGTTTGATCGAGGGAAATACGTGAAGAAAGATTTCTTCAAAGGTATTGTCTCTCTTATCCTTTGTTTTTTTTTATAAGAATCATGTTGTAATTTATCTTTAATGCATAATCGTTTTTGTATGATTGTAAATGTTTAAGTCCTTTCACAATGGAGTTTGGAACGATCCACTTCCACTCAAAGGTCCTCTATAATTAGAGTTCCTTCATAAATTACATAAAATAACTAGGATTTCAGTTTATTGGATTGAGTATATGCCCATAAAATAACAATTATTTTATTAATAACAAATTGTTTATGCAATATTTACAAACTACGAGAATACAAGAGATTTAGGACACTAATCCCAACAATCATCATGCAAATAACCTCAGAAGACAACCTAGCTTATCCATTTACAAAGGCCTTCACGGCTAAAGTATTCGAGGGTCATCTAGTCGGATTAGGACTATGAGATTCATAAATCTAGGGCAAGTGGGAGAATTCATGGGTATTAGATGCCTTAGTTTACTGTATTTATTTCTCCTTTACTCATTGTATATATGTAAATCCACTTGAGTTTTAGTCCAAGTGGGAGTTTTCTAGGTTATATGTCCTAAAACTCGCAGTTTGTAATCTTGTAAACTTATTCTGTTTACAATAAAGTTGTTATTGAATATATTAATTGCTCTTTTTGTTTTAGAAAACTCAAAATCCAATAAACTAAGATCCATGACTATAACATGAATACTTGGATTTTATGTAGTAACGTAAAAGTGGACCAAGTTCGAGTAAATAGTCTAGACGGTCTATAGTATATGAATAAGGCTCGATACCTTATTTTGAGACACTATGGAATGCGATCCACTTTGTATTTAGTACAAACAATGAGATCTTTAATCGTTCATGTGGAGACATGCAAGTGGAGGCATCCTGTGCAAATAGTTTGTATAAGACTGGACCAAGAAATAAGTCACTCTTACTTTATAATGTTGTTTACTGTTTAAGACTGATTATTTCAAAGAGATATCCTAGGAGCTAACTTTGAACTCTTGTTTATTTGGGATTCTTCTTAGATTTTCATAGGTGAGGGTTGAACAACCTAAGTTTATATCATTTTTATCCAAGTATAACGTTTATATTTGGATATAACCCTACGATGCCTAAGTGTTTAAACCAGTTTTAAACCTCACCGCTCACGCAAACTCATAAAATCAGTTAACAATGCTCAATATTTCGGTCATAATCCCCAAGTAAGAGGTGTTACGTAAACTGTCAACTTAAGTACTCCTAGCCTTAGACAGGTTTATGAACCGATTGAGTTTGTAACCAACTTTTATAAGGTAACGATCTATTTTAACAGTTAAAACTAGTTGTTAACCTAAGTGAGCATGCTGTGTATCTTTGTTATGGATTTTAAAGTCTAATTTTATTTTATAATAACTTACAAAAATTAGACATGTTAAACAACCATAACATATCAAAGGTATTCAATATAACATTTATATTAAAAGAAACCCTATACATGCATACTATATATTATAACAAGTTATAACATACTTTCAATGCATGTAACATGCTTCCTATGGTGGGATTTAAATCTACATGGCATATTATATACACATACAAGATTTATTTAATTATAACATACATCACATGCATAAACAATTAACACATACTGATACGGTTTTAGTTTTGACATTTTTAAGCAAACAAAAGCCTAAGTATTACAAAAAAAAAAAAAGGTAAAAGCTCCAAACAACTTCAGGACCGCTCAAACAGTTCCAAATCGGGCCCAAAAAGACTTAAATTATATGTGAACCACACGAACTGAACCAATCAAAACAAATTTTAAAGTGAACCGGGTCAAGTTTGAAAATAACCGGTTAAACTGGTCAATCCTTAGAAAAATCGATTCAAGGATCTTGTTTGGGTAAACCAGATCTCACTGTTGGACCAAGATCTCGCTCGGTTTGAACATAATCTCGCCCTATGTTGAAATCTCACTCAAACGCAATCTTTTGCTGTTGGTTGAAATTTCACTCAAAACTTGATCTCTCGCTGGCTCGTTGAAATCTCGCTCAAACCATCAGAATCTCGCTCGAACTTGATTCAAAATCTCTCTCGAACTTGAAATCTCATTGGGAATTCCATCAAAATCTCGCTCAAACTAGAAATCTCGCTCAAACTCGATTCAAAATCTCACTTAAACTCAAAATCTTGCTCAAAATTCCAACAGAATCTCGCTCGAACTAGAAATCTCGCTCAAACTTGATTCAAAATCTCACATGATATTGGTCCAATCTTGCTCGAAATTCAAACAGTAGCTGAAGAAATGGAAATCTGTGGCTCGACCTTCTTCATTTCTTTCTTCAATTACATCCTAATTTTAATTTCTAGTGACTCCATATGAATTACAGATTCTTAAACACACATTAAATCCCATCAAACAAGAGCCAATTACAAGAGAAACAACATAATTGAAAGGACTCAAATGCCAAAACACTGAAAAAACGATATAAGTATACTATTTTCATACAGTTTATGAAGAACACCCACCAAACTCAAATTAACAATAGTTAAGCACTTAAATCATGCTCTGATACCAATGGAAGGAGTAATATAACATCCAACAGAAGACTTCAGAATCAATAAGAACTTAAACTACATTTAATTTGAGTTTTAAACATGTTGTTCATATGACATTCATAAGAGGGTTTGAGATACATATAACCTTTGAAGATCTCTTCCACGAATTCAGTAGAAATCCACTAAGATAAAGCTTGAATCTTCAAGAAGACCACTACCAAGATCTTCTCCACTATGCTCAAGCCGGAATATGTGGTGGAAACACTTAAATCAAGCTGAATTGAGGATGAACTAGTGAGTGTTGAGTAGGGTTTTTAGGTTTTCACTTTAGCAAGTAAAACTCATATTCATTGCCGATCTTTCTGCATGGAGGTTCTATATATAGATAGAATTCATGCAAAACCATTAGGCTACATGAAAGGCACCACCTACTTGGTGATCATCACAAAATTGAATTGGATTTTGGTGATAATTCATCGAAATGTAGTTAATGGATTTTTCCCAAAAAATGGAAAAATCCACTAACTTGAAAATGATTTAAAAAACAATTTCATTTTATTTTATTATTTAAATTGGGTTTATAATATTAATAAAAAATAATTAATTTAAATAAAACTTATTTTAATTAATTTCTAATTAATTAAAATAATATTAATTTAATATCTTAATATTAAATCAATAAAATATCAATTTCACCAATATAAATCAATTTTATATTTAAATCATAAGTTAAATATTAATTAATTTTTAAATTTCATTAATTTTAATTAAATTAAACGTTTTTAATTGTATCATATACAATCAATTGAAAACCTTAAAATTGAATTTGAACATTTCAAATTCATAGCCCCAAGTTCATACATC
Source organism: Benincasa hispida (assembly GCF_009727055.1). Taxonomy (NCBI): domain Eukaryota; kingdom Viridiplantae; phylum Streptophyta; class Magnoliopsida; order Cucurbitales; family Cucurbitaceae; genus Benincasa; species Benincasa hispida. Next base: position 14,720,125 of record NC_052356.1, on the reverse strand, counting down.
AATACTCAATTTGTTATTCCAATTTAAGAGCTAGTAGAGAGACCTAATGGATCTACAGATCATGAGCTCCAACGATGTGTAATTCATTAGACTCTTTAATCGAATTAATTACTATTTGTTAACTATCAAGACACACCACTATAGCTCGATAGTTGCACTCTCCTCACTGTAGATATATTTCTGTCCATATAAACAATAATCAGTAAATCGATCATTCACAGGTCATTCGTAATTACAGCTGTGTCAAAATTATCGTTTTACCCCAGTAAATACATCTTGTTCCTTAAGTTCCCACTGACCCTTTAATGAACAATTTGATCCATAATATTACTTATGAACTATGTCCCTCTATACCATGAGAAGACGGGGCCCTGATTGTTCAAGACCTAGAATCAGTACTTAAGAGAAGAACCTATCTACTAACCCTAAAATGAGTAGGAGTGAATCCCATCTTCCAGGGCTATGTCCCAAGCTATCCATCTGGTCTTATCCCCGAAATAGATGGCTTATTGAGCAGTGCTGTTGGACTACTCTCATCCGTGCAGATCAAAGGATAATCCCGAATAAACAGGAGTTCATAGCTAGCTTAGGATTAAGATTGAGTTATCCTAGGTTACTTTAGTATGAAATACTCAATTTTAACAGTAAACGGTCGTTATAAAGAAAAGTGACTATTTCGTGGTCCAATCTATACGCAAACTCATTGCATAGGATGCCCCCACTCATATGTCTCTACATGAATGATCTGTGGATCAAATAATTTGTATTACCTATAAAAAATGGGCCGCATCCAATAGTGTTACTAGGATGAGATACCCAATCTCATCCATATACTTATAGACTTTTTAGGCTAAATACTATTAACTTGATCCTATTTATGTCACCACATAAAGTTAAAGTATTCATACTATAGCCATGGATATGTTTATTGGATTTTCATAATAGAATGCAAAATCAACAACTTTATTGAATAAGATACTCAATAATATTTTATTGATAAATAGAATGTTTAACACAAAATTTACGAACTGCGAGTTCTAGGACATTCCCAACATGAATGTGCCATGTTCCGTGCGAATTGATTTTTAACTTTATTAATATAACACTTATATTTAACAACTCATAATAATCCACCAAGAATATACAAGACATTAATAAATATAACTTTCTATATTTACCTAAGTAATGTCATGCATCATTCTTTTCATATTTATATATTTAATATATCAAAATATATTAAATAATTCATGAATCATATTCGCGTCATGCATTAGAACCATATATTATAACGCTTATAACATATTAAAAATGCATGAACATGTTTAATCTATGGTGGAATTTATCTAAATGACATCCATAAAGCATTTAAATAGTAAATGAACTGGTAATTTAGCCCCTAGGATAAAATAAAGCAATAAATTACTTTTGCCACTCTAGAACCGGACTAGATCAACTCGAACCGACCCAAACAGCTTCGAACCGAACCCCAAACTACGAATCGAGCCAACCTAGTGCAAAACCAGACCAAACCAATTTGAACTAGTCAAACTGGATCAAATCACCCTGGATTGTAGCTAAACTGCACGCAACGTAACCTTAGTATCGCATTGTCGTAGCGTTGTAACATCGTGAGCAGCTTGCAATGCTACAGCACCAAAATGCGATTCTGGATAGTTTCCTCAATTATTATTGGTTTTTGGCAAAAATGGTCTCGATCTTCATCAATTACAGTCCTAATTCTAGACATGGACTTACAAAAGACTCGAAGTACATGATTAAATGCCCAAAAATGCAGTGACCTTTACAATTTGATCAAATTAAAAGCATGAAATTCTATGGCCACAAACTACCATAAACATTCATTCACAAAATTAAATTCATAATACAATTGATCTCACCAAAACCCAGTACAAATTTCAGAAACCTAAATTAATTCTATGAGATGGTTCTGATACCAATTGTAGGGATGAAAGCCCTAATGTAGCAGAAGAAAAGTAGGACCATTACTCGAAATTAATTTAGGTATTTTGAAATACTAGTAAACCGGTAAATTCAGAAAAAATACAGAGACCAACAAATGTTGGAACGTACCAGCATGCAGCGGAAGTGACCAGGATCCATAAGCACTCTAATTCATTAATTTTGGCATAAACGAAAGCATGCTAGAGCATAAATAAATAGATTTCATGACATACCTTTGTAGAACTTCTTGTGCTCTAGATTGAGTTGTTAGATTCAAAATAAGCCAAAATTAAGGGAATATGGAGAGGAACTCATAACAGTAACCCAAATGAAGAACTCTTTCTTCTCACGAATTTTTCAGAGAAATTCTACGGATTACATTACCTCAAAATCACTTCAATCTCTTCAATATATTGCAGACGATCATGCAAAGAGAATTGTGACATGAGATGCAGCTCATGCTTGGAGTAAATGAAGAGTTAAGAAGTGGGTTAAGTGTGAGTAGCTTGAAGAAAACTATAGAAATTGTCATTTTTCAATTATGTTTTTCTCTCTTTTTCAATTTTTGATAAATTGATTTCATCAATCAACTTCATTTTATAAAATTGAAAATATTGTTAATTTTACAAAATTAATTTCATAAATAAATTTTCTTAATAAAATTAATAATTAATTATTTAAACAATTCTAATTAATTAAAATTAAATATTAATCAATTTTATACAATTCCATCTTCAAATATTTAAATTATTTAAATATTATTTCTCCAATTCTGTTTAATTCTAATTTGAACATTCAAATTAACTTATCACGCTACTCTAGAGCTAATCCATTTACGAGCTAGTAGGGGAACCTCGCGGACCTACAGATCATGGGCTCTAACGATCCGAGATTAATTGGCTAAACTCATTAAAACGAACTAACCCCATTCGTTAACTAATGAGTCACTCCACTAAAGCCCATGGTTGAACTCCTCTCACTGTAAATATATTATGTCCACTCGATATAACCATGATTAGTAAGTTAACCCTTCACAGGTTGTTCGTAATGATGGTTGGGTCGAATCTTTGTTTTACCCCCAAAATTACCTCTTGTTCCTTAAGACCCACTGATCCTTTATGAATAATTAGTTTGTGATCCAATCAACAAATCAAATCCCTCTCGAGCCAATGAGGGGGTGAGGCCTCTTGTTCAAGACCGAGAACCAGCACTTAAAGGGAATAACCTCTCTACTAACCCTAATTGGGTAGGAGTGAATTTTGTCTTGCATCCTATGTCCCCAGCTATCTATCCGGTCTTATCCGCAAAATGGGAGGCTTATTGCGTATAAACGTTGGTCTACTCTTACCGTTTGCAGATCAAAGGATAATCCCAAAAAAACAAGAGTTCATAGTTAGCTCAGGATTAAGGTCAAGTTACCTAAGTCATCGCTTTGAAATAGTCAGTCTTAAACAGTAAACAACGTTATAAAGTAAGAGTGACTAGTTTCGTGGTCTGATCTTGTACAAAACTCATTTGTACAGGATGCCCCAAATCCTCATGTTATAACATGTAGGAATTTGAGTCACTTCATTTGTAGCACTTTACAACTCTTTATAACAACTACAGAGTATGCCGTATCCAATAGTGTTACTAGGATAAGGCACCCAACCTTATTCATATACTATAGATCATTTTTGACTATTTACTCGAACCTGATATATTTTTATGTCTCCACATAAAGTTCAAGTACTCATGTAATAGTCAAGAGACTTTTGGTTTATCGGATTTCTAATAAGCAATATATTCAATAACAACTTATTGAATTCTACTGTTTACAAACCAGAGTTTTAGGACATAAAACCCAACAAAAAACAAAGCCTATTGTAGAATAAATCCTAGGTTAAGCATGCTATAAAAGTTACAGGAAAAAAAAGGAAAGAAATCTTACTTTTGTTGAAAACACGATTGAAAATCACCAATTCTCCTTTGCGTTGAAAATCCATGAACACTACTAAAAGTGTAATATTCCTATCCTTTGAGAAACCTTGAGGATTGGTTTGTGGGAACCAAAAATATGAGAAGAGAAGGAGGAAAATTTGTTTATAAAGAGAAAAAATATCACAAAATGTTTCTGTGTTTCAATTGCAATTCACCTGCAACACTTCGTTTTGCAGGTTTCTTAACCAATAGGAGAGAGATGAAGGGAATAGGGATAACCCACGTTTCAAATAATTTCCCTACATGGGAGTTATCCGTTTTAATTAATTTAATAAATTAATTAAATCTAATTTAATTAATCATTTCATTTAAATCATATTAAATGAAACATCTCTCACATAACCTATAGTTTTAATTCAATTAATTTAATCAAATCAACTTCAACTTAATTTAATTTAATTGATAATTAATTAGTTCTCTCATTAATTAGTTACCAAATTAAATATTAGATATTTCATTTAACTTACACTTGAATCATATTTAATTATATTTCTCTCATAACCTATGGTTTTAACGGCATCATATACATATTAGTTTTAATATGAATCTAATTCATATTAAATTAATATTCGAACTCCTTAAAAAATTTAATTCCATATACACATTGCATCATGGTCAACGATCAGGACGTACGTTAGAGTATCTGCTGTACGATTTCAGAAATCTCGAGGCATGCGTTGTTCGCATCTTTCCTTGAAGGATTGCCGCATACGATGATTCCTGTTTTCCTACAAAACATAGGCTTTGACATTCTTTTGCCTATGAAATGCGGTTAACAGGTGTGTTTGCGATATCTTTATAAAACTCTACTTTTTTTATACCAATTTAGCCATGATCGATGCATTTTCTTCCTATCTATTGTCGCATATTCTAAGAATGTGGTACAAATAACTTGTATTTTTACAAGTTATCATCCTCCCTCCCCAAATTTAGAATTATGCTTGTCCTCAAGCATATCCTATACTTAGGAAATTCAGGCTCACCTTATATCATTGCAATGTGCCGACTAGCTGCTCAGAATGCTTCTCCTTTACACAATCTTTTAAAATAATTTGTTCCTTCTTATCACTTTGAATGCTTCTTCAGAAGGATCTTTCTTAATCTTAGTTTTGACAAATTTCTGCTCAAAGTTCGCTTCTAATTTTGACAATTTAATTGCGTTCCTTTTCTTTTACAAAACAAGATGCATTATTTATATCAGGGCACAGTTTGCATTATGATTTAAAGAACGTTGATTTTTGTTACACTTTTCGTTTTGGCTTGCCCCCATGGGTGTCATGTGGACATCCAACTACGATTGTGTTCCAAGCTAAACTCAACTCTAATCTTTTAGCTAAGCCTTCACTTTAGTTAGACAGTGGAGTTGTCTTTTCCTTTATTATTTGAATTATGTTGATCCTAGTAACCTACCTTTGTCTTGGCTTACCTGCATGGGTGTTATGTGAAGTATCCAACTACGAGCAGGTTTCTTTCTCAACTTAACTCTTATTAGGTTAGGATTTTTCCTTTGCACTGATAGCAGAGTTTTATTTATAAATATATATATATATATATATGAATTTTTATTATTTTTTTTTTTTTGTAAATTCTTGATTGAATGCATCTGCTCAGGCCTTTCCCACCCCCAAATTTTGAGAGGTGCAAGGTCCTCATGGCACTGTTGAAAAGAAAGGAAAACACACCTTTGTCAAAATTTTGAAAAGAAGGTTTCAGTAGAGGCTTGTGCAGAAGTAAGGTAAAACCAATACATAATGAAGGAGTTTCTAAGGTTAAAAGAGAACAAGCGATATGTCAAAAGATGCGTTAAGTGTTTGTATATAGCTCATCATAGCTGTTAAACTAACAATGCAAAATAAAAAAAAAAAGGAAAGATTGAATTGCAAAAGAATAGAATAAAGCATTAAGCCAATTATATACATTGAAGAAAAGTTCATATGCATGAGTAAATTGATAAAGATTACAAAGTTCTAAGATATCACAACAAAAAAAAAAAAAAAACAAGATAATTACGGAGAAGACAGAAAAGTCCAAGAAGCACACCCTCAAATTTTACAATTATGGTGGGGGCTCGTTGTTGGGAGGAGGTTGTGTGGGGATTGGTGTCTTAATTCTCTCGGAGTCTCGTTGTTTTGTAAAGATACACATTATTCAATGAATAAAATAAGTGTTATTTAATTCTGGAATTTACTCATATCCCATAAACAAAGCTCCTTGATTATCTTATGTGAACTTAAGCATGTATATGTAATATACAAGTGAATCATGCCTTATGTGATAACCTAAATCGGTCTATAGTATAAGGATTAAGGTGGGATACCTGATCCTGGTGAGACTACGGATACGACCCGCTTTGTAAAGGTTTGAAAGTATTGTAAACTACTACAGATGGTAGATCCTGACCATTCATGTGGAGATGTGAAGCGGGACTGTCCTATACAAAGAGTTTGTATAAGACCTGGACCACGAGATGAATAGACACTATATATAACGTCGTTAATACAAGAGACTTGCATCTCACCTAAACGACCATAGGTGACACGACCTCAATCCTGAGTGTTTTGGGAACTCCTGCCTTTGAGGGCAGTCCTTTGATTAATATGGGTGAGAGTGGCCAGATTGCCAATTCAACATGCCTACCTTTTTGGGGACTTGTCTGATCTAGGAACTGAGAACTCAATCCATAAGATGGAATTCACTCTTTTCCCAAAACAGGGATAAGTAAAGAGATTGTTCCCTTAAGGGCTGATTCTGGGGCTTGAACATAGTGGTTACAACTTCTCTTTAGAAGATGAGACTCAGTCATAGTAGGACTATAACTTATGTTCATTAGAGGGATCAGTGGTACTTAAGGAGACAGATGTAACTACAGGGGCATAACAATTATTGGCCCAGCTATACTTACAAGCGATCTGTGAAGGGTTGTCGCATTGCTGATTGGTTAAGATGGACACATAATATATCTGTGGTAAGAAGAGTTCAGTTGTCAGTCTTTAGTGGAGAGCCTGATAGTTAACGGATGATGGATCTCATAACTAAAGAGTTTAGTCAGTTATTCACGTACCGTTGGAGCTTCGAAGCTACAGGTCCATGAGGTCCCCTTGATAGCTTGGATTCAGTTGAGGATCAGTTCTTGGTGTTGATTTGAAATGTTCAAATTGACAAGAGATATTTTGATTATATATGATATAATCGGTATGATGTATAAGATACATCTAGTGGAGGATTGATGTAAATGAGATTTACATTAAGTACCATGGAATAGAAAAATAACTATGGTTTATATGTTTCATGAGATGAAATATTAAAACTATAGGTTATAAATATAGTATGATAAGTTGGTTATCATTTATATTTATAATAATATTAATTATTGGATAATTAATTTTTTCTTTTAAATAACCAAAGTAGTGAGTGGTTATTAGATCATGGTAACCGTGAGTTTAAAAGGAAAAGTGGTTTCCTATTTTCAAAAGAGGTTTTTACAAAAGATTGAAAGGATTTTGAGTTTTCTCTCTACGCAAAAGAAACACACGAAGTCTCAAGTAAATTCAGATTTATTAAACGACGGCTGGCCAAGGTAAACGATCGTGCAGGTGCGAGCTAAATGATCGTGCAGTATTTACTAAACGATTGCTGGCCCAAGGTAAACGATTGTGTAGAGTC